>NC_062555.1:48231751-48402534 GCF_016906955.1 Phacochoerus africanus
TTCCAAAATTATTAAAATAATCCTTTAACCTAAATGCTGTTCTCTGAAAAATTCATTTCCCTCTTACGTGTTATTCTGAGTTGCTCTGTCAGCAGATAAGGCTTTACGTATCTATTGACTTGCTGGCCTAGTCTTAAGCAGTCTAGGAAGATCCAAACATAAAACACTATCAACTTACGGTCTATGTTCTTTTCATATTATCTGAAAACATAAGAGCTGAATCTTGTGGTTCATGAAGTGCATCCAGGAAACATTCTACATCATATAGCAATAAACATCTTATGTATGTGGGTATGTTTAAATGAAGACGTACAACTGGGATTCAAATAAATACTTAAACCTGGATTTTTAAAAATACTATTTTAGGAGAAAAGAATTTTCAGCTTTAAGTATAACCATATAATATGCCAAAAATTGCTAAGCCCGACGCCTCTACAGAAACATACATCATAGCGGATAAACGTACCAAAGTGTGCTGAACCACTGCTACTTTTACTTTGTGTAGAGGTACTGCATGTCTGGGTCCCAGGTTGTGCTGTTCCTGTTCGATTTATACTCCTATACAATTTTCTACAGGAGAGTTCATCATTGTCATTGTCATGTAGGGAGGGTGTCCGAGGCCTAAAATGCCGCCATCTACATGATTTGATATTGACTAGTATCTGACTGAGGTCTTTAGAGAAAGATTTGTCCGAGGTATTTGTTTCTGAGGTATTGGCAAACTGATTGACCGGAGAATGTTGTGGTGAGGAAAGCATTTCCAAATCCAGATGGCGAAACATACTGTCATAGTCTGAGTGAGCTCTGTCCAATAAGACCCTGTTAAAAATAAGGCAGAAACATATATGTAAAATAGCTGTCCAAAAATTATACTAAAAAGGTATTTCTTTCTCCCCCTCAAATTCCCAAAGCTACCTCATACTATTTAAAAGCTATTTATTTAAAGAATAAACTTGATTATTTCAGTATTTGGCTATATGGGCTAAAAAACAAAAACAAACAAAAAAAAAACTCCGTTTCTGATAAAGCTTCTTTTACTTTATAATGATTCAAATAAAGAAGAAAGCAACCTACCTTAAAGAATAATGTAGATACTATCCACAAGAGCAAGTCTTCTAACTCTGCATGCTGGCCTAATAGTATGTTGTTATACCACATAAAAGAATTTGATTTTTCTCTTCCATTACAGAGCACCAAATCACTTTAGGAGATATTGCTAACATATGTTCTTTAAACAAAAACAACTGCTTTTTTTTTTTTTTGGAGTGGGGAGGTAGGAGAAAAGCAGTAAAAGGCATGTGATCTTTGGATATTTTATACCATTAAAATTTCTTATATACAAAATATTTGAGAGCTACCACACCAGAGGATGTATTTGCATGTTATTTATATAAACTTTACTAATGACTCCATCTTAAAATAACATTGATTAATGCTAGTACAGAATACAATATAGCCAACATAGAGAACTTTCACCACTACTGGTGTCAATGTAATGATGGAGTTGAAAAGGCACTCAATAAAATGTATTTTAGTATCTGAATAAATCTAAACTAATGATTAAGTAATAAAAAGTGCAACTAAGTCTCAAAAATGAAAGCAACATATGTATAAGTCAATGATTTACTATAAATTATACCCTTAGGTTTCTTCCTGAAAGCACCTTGATGATTTATCTGTTTTGCCTTTTTTCTATTTTCTTTCTTTTTAGGGCTGCACCCGAGGCACATGGAAGTTCCCAGGTTAGGGGTCAAATCAGAGCTACAGCTGCCGGCCTCATGTCACAGCCACAGCAACGTGGGATCCAAGCCACATCCATAACCTACACCACAGCTCAGGGCAACACTGGATCCCTGACCCACTGAGCGACGCCAGGGATGGAACCTGAATCCTCACAGATACTATTCAGATTTGTTTCTGCTTCACCACAACGGAAACTCCGTTTTGTTTAAAAAAAAAAATTTTTTTTCACATTTACTTGAGTGTCTTTGTCTTTCTTTGCTTTTTTAATTTCTGTAATTTCTTCCTTCCCCACACAACCTCTCACACCAAGGCATCTCTAGTGTGAAGGGTTTCATCAGGTTTAAACAAAGGAAGAAGTCCAGACAAGGTGATGTCAAGGCTTGTGAATCCTGGAGCCTTTCCACTGGGAGTTAACTCAGTATACTAGTTATGTGACATTCCTTAGCCTATTTAATCCTTTTCCCCCAATGTCTCCCAGAACTCCTAGAACAATTTTGTGTAGTCTCCTTAACTTAATACAATTTATGTAATTATGGTTTACACTTGCCTTCATCTGCTGCCTTTTCTCAGAGTTCTATCTCTAAGAATAGATATCTGAGGTTTACAATCTCAGGAAGAAAAGCAGATCCATTAGGCAACTATTAGTTATGCATTAAAAGCTATGGCTGAATAAGAAATAGGTAGCAGGAGGTCCCACTGTGGCACAGCGGAAACGAATCCACCTAGTAACCATGAGGTTGCAGGTTTGATCCCTGGCCTCGCTCAGTGGGTTAAGGATGCGGCATTGCTGTGCAATGTGGTATAGGTCGTAGACGCAGCTTGGATCCTGTGTGGCTGTGGCTGTGGCTGTGGCGTAGGTCGGCAGCTATAGCTCCCGATTTGACCACTAGCCTGGGAACTTCCATATGCCACGGATGCGACCCTAAAAAAAAAGAAAGAAGAAAAAAGAAAAACAAAGAAACAGGTAGCCAAGTATTTTAGTCCAAAAAATTGGTTAAGAACAGCAGGTGGGAACAAATGAGCTCTTTAGACAGATGACCTCACTTTAACTTGAGATCCCCTGACCCCGCCACCTAAAACATCCCTATGGCAAGAGTACAGACACCTCACCTTCCACCGCGCCCAACCCGTCTTCGTGCAAATCCAATGCACCTCGGGGGTACGGTCAGGGTGGTTAAGCAGTATCGGTATCGCACATCCCCCAATCCGCCATCGCTGGGACTAGTCCAAGGCCAGTTGCCAGTTTGGTCTAAGTGAGGCTTAAAAAGAAAAACCCCAATTATCTTTCTTGGTCAGCAAGAGGTAAACAGTCTGTCACTCGAGAAGAGAACTAGGAACTTACCGCATAGTACTGACAGCCTGCCTTCCGACGGAAAGCAAAGGGGCCATCGGGGTCATTCTCTTCCTCAGCTTCCGAAGAGCCAGACAAAACCTTTCAATGGAAGGAAGCCAGTCAGAACGTGGGCCTCCCATGTTACCGCCTGTGTCCGCAGAGAACCCTCGCCACTCACCTGGGACAGAGGCTCTTCATCCGAGCTGGGGAAGTCGTACTGATTCAGGTCTCTAGCGCTGAAGGCTGGCAGCGCGGCGGGGCTCGCCTGTTGAGGGGCAGCAGCAGCAGACGAAGGTAAGACTTTGGGCTTCTTTTCATATTTACGTTTAGGTCGGGTAAGATCGGCTTTATCTTGCTGCAATACAGTCAGGAATTAAACACTAGAAACCATGTTCAACAAACTGTTAAGTTCTGGGGAAGTCTTAAAAATAAGTTCACTGCTAAAATGAAGGCCCTTTTACCATAAGAGACACAAGACCTTTATGTTTTGTCGTCTTACACTGTAAAGTCTCAGAGGCTGGTCTCTGTGAAAACATAAGTATGTTCCTACAACCTAAACATAATCATCAAGTACTGTTTCCATTAAAGTCAAAGTTCTCCAGCCTCTGAGATCTTGCAACTGCAATTAGTTTTTACCACTGGCTCTTGTATCTTTTTCTTAACTTTATATGAAAATTCTAGGGCAGAATTTTTCAAAAGGGATGCCTAGTCTTTAAAAAAGTAACAAATCAACCCTGGAAAAGCATTAATTAAAACAATTTTATGTACACACAGAGCAAACTTCAGATAACTGTTAGCATAGTGAAAAATACATCGATGATGCAAAAGTATTAAAAAATAAAGAGTACATAGGTCACAACTGTGGCGAGGCTTCAATCCCTGGCTGGGGAACTTCTGCATGCTGTGGGGGCGACTCCCACCAACACCCCCAAAAGTCAAGAGTAGTAAGGACTTGCTGGCTCAACAACGAAAGCTTTTTGGAGTGATAAACTGTGAGCAGTTTTAAAGGATAAAGATATGAAATCATCAGATAGGGAAATGCAGGGATAAAGAGAGAGAGAGAGGCAAGAGTGATGGAGTGAGGATCACAGTGCCTATTACAAATGAGCATAGCAGGTGATGGCAGAGGCTGTGGGGGTATGAATTCCATGTGTAGGCAACAGGCAAGAAAGATTAGAGGCAAAAATGATATTTCCTGGGAAGAAAAGAACATGGCAAGTATCATGGTTGTATAAATATGCTAAATATTTATGTCAAGTTTCATACAATTTATGGCATTATGCTTTTTAAAGAAAAGTTAATTATTAAATGATGAAGTATTTCTCTTTATGATTTCTAGTGCTATATCAACAGTCCAGTCTTAAATCAAAATCTGGTTTTCAGAGTAGGGTTTATATATATACATAAACATACATATTTCTTTTCCACTCTGATTCTTTTTTTTTTTTTTTTGCCATACCCAGGGCATATGAAATTCCTGGGCCAGGGACTGAACACTTGCCACAGCAGTAAAGCAGAGCCACAGCAATGACAACTTCAGATCCTTAACTGGCTGAGCTACCAGGGAACTCCTCACTTCGAATGCAACGATAAAACACCACTAACATTTTCAGCTATTATCAGAGCAATTTTTATCACCTTATTAACTTTAAACTCCTTCACATCCATGGCTTCCTGGTGTTTAAACTGACTGCTGTTGCTGATGGGGATGGTGGGGATGGTGTAAGTAGGTTTCATTGGCTGTCTCTGTGCCATAACCTCAGACATGATCTCTCCATTGTAGTCACCCAAATTATACCTGAAATTATAAAAAGAAAGTTTAAAAAGTTAGTTCTACACATACTTATCCTCATGACTACTAACAGCTAACTGAGGTATAACTGCAAACACTGATTAGCCTTAAGGTAAGATTACAGTTAAACCTTGACTATTTGCTGAATGCTTATTAAAACTACAGATGACATAATTCCTATCATTTCTTTCTTTTACTTTTTGGCCTACAGCTTTCTCTCACCATTAACAGATAACTGCGGGAAAAACCCAAAGGTTTGAATTTTAACACAGCAATTTTGGTGAAAGATTTGGGAGAGATGTTGAAATTCATGCCTAAAACAGTGCTGAGGAACTTTCTACTATTTTGAGTTGCCTCTGCTATAAAACTACTTTGGCTGAATGAATCGTAAGAATTTTTTTTTTTTTTTTTTTTGGCTCAGGGCCGCACCTGCAGCACATGCAAGTTACCAGGCTGGGGGTCAAATCGGAACTACAGCTGCTGCCTATGCCACGGTAGTGGCCACTCGGGATCCAAGCTGTGTCTGTGACATACACCACACCTCACAGCAATGCTAGATCCCCGACCCACTGAGTGAGGCAAAGGATTGAACCTGCACCCTCATGGATACTAGTCGGACATGTTGCCACTGTGTCACGATGGAAACTCCCCATAAGGAATTTAACGGTGGGTTTCTTTGGGAATAGGAACTAAGAACTAGGGGACCGAGGCTTGAAATTTTCATTGTGCACCTTGAAGGATCAGCTGGGTCTTTCCTCCTCCCCCTCTTTTGTATTTTTCTGCTTAAAAAACTCACAAAGTGTTTTAAGAAAATTTAGTTTCATCTAGTGAATAAAACAAAAACTTTAGAAATGACAAATGTTCTCTCTCCCTCACAACTCTGCACACAACTCAAATAAAGGCAAAAGAATATCATTTCAAAATGGAAATGCCTGGCATATTTTAATTTTACTGAACCCAGTCACTTTAAAAAAAAATAGAGGAAAACACATAAAGTTATACAAAGTATATACAGCATGCCACACATTTCAATGGTCTCTAATTATTATTAAAAGAATATATTTCTGGAGTTACAGATAACTGCCTAGGAAATAAATTAACTCTACATACATATTTCTAATGCAGTTAAAACAGACATTACCTCTTTTCCATAATTTCCAGTGTTAAGTGCAATAGTTCCCTTTTACTCTTTTCTCTTCTTTTTATCATCTCTAGAATAGTAACAGCCCGACTTAGATCTCGACGCAGCTTAAGCATTTTTTCATAAGAGGCTTCATCATTTTTGCGATTCTGCAAATATAAATTTGTTTGTTTGATGTCAATAAGCATTTCTAACTAGTGACATTCTGAGTATAGCTACCGAAATATAAGAATATATATATTTGAAAAAAGGAATATATATATATTTGAAGGGTTAGATTAGAATTTAAAGACAGTGAAAGGGAACATGGATCACGAGGAAATCAATTTTGACTATGGTTTTTAACATGGATTAACAGTAACACATATCACTAATAGATCTGTAATGAACCTTAAGGTTGATTCATTTTAAATTAATATTTTTCATTATACTGTATAAAAAATCTGTCTACACACAAATTAAAACACAACCTTCAGATACTGAGATATTCATAATTATATATACATTTTCTTACATCAAAAAAAAAAAATTACAAAAAATGTCCCCAGGATCTCTTACTTTTCGAGTCTGCATTTTTTCAGTACGTCTTCTAAAAGCCACATAAGGATCATTTGTGCTGGAACCATCTCGCTTCTCTTGTTTTACTGATGGGATAAGAGACGGCCCTCGACAGTTTTTTCTCTTTTTAATCCAGTATTCATAAACTTCTCTAATTAATTCATCGTCTTCTTTTAGCAGTAGTTTGGCTTCCTGCAGACTGACTGGCTAAATGTAAAACCATTATGTCATTTTCACATAATACAAATAAAAGGTTCAAAGCACTTCTGTAACTTTAAAGGACAATAAACAAAATAACAGTATTAACCGTGGCAAACACACTGAGTTCGTTACACATGCCAGCCAATGAGCTAGATGCTTTATGTTAAATATGTTATTTAATTTTCCTAACGACCCTGGAATGTCTATCATCTTTATTTTACAGATGGGGAAGCTGAAGCACACAGAAACTGAAACATACTGCAGGTCATACAGGTTAGTAATGGGCAGAGATGGGATATGAATTCATGCTTGTCCAGAACCTGCTCTCTCGGCCCCACCCAACATCACGCTGTTTCCATATAAAGAGATATTTATATAGACATATTCACACACACTTAATGCATACACAATGAAGCTGTACCTGCTGACCACTGCCTTTTTCTAGACGGTCAATCATTTCCTCAAACTGCAATGGGCAGATGTCCATTTTCTTCTTAAGTTTATTCACAAATACTTCATCTTCAGAATCCAAATCATAATCGGGCTGTTCAGCATCCAAACTAAAAGCTGACAGAAGAAACCATAAGCAATCACTTACTGTGTGAATACACGACAAAAACCTTCCACAGATGTGTGGATAACTTCTAAAAGATATAGGAAAGATTTTTTTTTTCAGACTCACAATCTAAGTTCCCCATTAAATTTAAGATCATCTTTACTGTTATGATAAAAGTGATAAAAGACAACCCCCCAAAGCAAACAAACTAGAAGCCCATTATTAAGAACATAAAGAGACTGTTAACTACACTGGGTTGAACTACATGAAAATTTTGTAGCTCAAAAATGATAAAGTATCAGCAATTTCATATAATCTCACTTAATAAAAGAATGAGATCTTTAAGTAAGATGTTTCTAGAATATTTAAGTCCTATTTTATAGCTTATTTAACTACTTAACCAAAAGCTTGGGGAGTGCTATTTAAAGCTGAAGTGTTAGAAGCCACTGCCAATAACAGTAAGAGCTGTCACTCAGTGAGGTTTGTCCCCTCATGAGAATCATTGTCATGGTGACAGAAATATGAAGTATTCCTACGGCTGTCAAAAAAGGGGCAAGTGGAGTTTCTGTGGTGGTGCAGCAGAAATGAATCCAACTAGGAACCATGAGGTTGAGGTTCCATCCCTGGCCTCGCTCAGTGGGTTAAGGATCTGGTGTTGCTGTAAGCTGTGGTGTAGGTCGGTAGCTGTAGCTCCAATTAGATCCCTAGCCTGGGAACCTCCATATGCCACGGGTGCAGCCCTAAAAAGCAAAAAAAAAAAGGGGGGGGGGCAAGAACCACTGCTTTATACTATACCATCAAATGCCATCCAATTATTTATCAACATTAAACTAGTTTGATAGTAAAATAAGAAGCTTGGTATCAAAAATTACCTCACACCTTCCCCTTGCTTTGATCCTCCTCCTACCTTCTCATGACCCTCAAGTCCAAATCCTTAGAATTAACAGGTCCTTTTGGACCCAGCCTGGCCCTCTCACCAGTACTTTATGATCTAGCAACATCAAATTTCATACATTTCAAATAGCATGCTATGCCTTCATGTCTCCAGGCCTTTCCATGTGCTATTTTCTGCTTGTCCACCTAGCAAATGACTATTCTTTCCAAAACTCAACCTGACATTAACTCCAGTGGAATCCTTTCTTGACTGTCCTCCTTCCACCAAGTAGTTCTCCTACCACTTTTATCTTTTTTAGAAGCTATGAACCCTCTCCCCAGAAAAACAGGAGGTGTAAACATAAAAGATTTTGTATAAATTATAGACAATTCAAATGTCCCTAAAAGCTTGTGGCACCAAGGCAAGAAATTCCTGTTCTAGACGGCTCTCCTTCTTTTGTACCATTATTACACATACTTTACAATCTATTTGTTAAGCATTGAAACAGGCTTGATCTCCTTGAGAAGAAGTGTTGGGTCTCATTTATCTCTGCACCTCCAGTGCAGGGACAGTAAACATGCCAACTGCTTGCAGGGTTCTACTGAAAAGCATCTGGAGTTCACTCTATTCAAGTGGAAAAAAGGCCTCAGAAAACCTGCATCACTCGCAGTGATGAGTCACAGGTACAAGAGGAGACTCCCTGACTGACCCAAATCTGCCATCCTTCAAGGTTAATACAGCATCTGGCCCACAGGAACCCAACAAGTATTTGTGGAACTGAATATACTATCCCACTGCATTGTATTTCATTTTCATTTTGACCTACATCCCACTTCTAATCAACATTCCTAATTAAAATAAATTGAGAGTTCCTGCTGTGGAGCAATGGTTAAGGATCCAACTGCAGCAGCTCAGGTTACTGTGGAGATTCGGGTTCAATCCCTGGATCAGCACAGTGGGTTAAAGGATCCAGTGTTGCCGGAGCTGTGGTGCAGACCACAGCTGCAGCTCAGATTCAGTCCCTGGCTTGAGGACTTCCATATGCCGTGGGTATGCCCCCAAATAACACAGAATAAAATAAATGAATATTCAGACTCCTTCACAGAAATGTCTACATGTTAACATCTCTGCACCCATTTTTCTTACAGCAATAGGCCCTCCAATGATCTTCCACCATCTAATTCTGTTATTGCTACGTAAACAGATTTTGGAAATTTCAAAGCAGATTAAAACACTGACTACTGGATTAAACATCCTTGATTTCTTTCCCATAACAAGAAAATCCACATCTGTGTTGTTCATTAGGGAACCACTAGCCATGTGTGACTAATTAAATTTCAATTAATTTAATTAAAAATTCAGCACCTCAGTTACAGTACCCACATTTCAAGTGTTAAATAATATATGTGGCTATAGTTTTTGTCCCAGACACTACAGATTATAAGAAAATTCCTATCATGGAAAGTTCTATTACAGAGCAGGTCCAGATAGTTGAGAAAGCCAAACTGATAGGGACCAACTGTCAACTATCACTGGCAGACCAATGTTCTGCCTTAGAGTGTGTTTTATATATTTTTAGGGTCTCATTTATACATTACTATAAAATTGATTTTTCTTTAGATCAAATCACATTTACAAAGCTTGATTATTCATAAAAACTAAACAAGCTTGCCCAACATCACCTTAGTTTTGCACTATCAAAATACACTTCTAGTACGTGCTGTACCATCAATGACAGGTCACATGCAACAAAGAGGGAACAGAATGAAGATGAGAAGGAAGATCCCCACCTGGGTGAGCTCTGTCTTTTCCACTGAAGTTAAGAAGTACCTGGGAGTCACAGTGCTCTGGCCATTGCAAGAAGCTTTTTTTTTTTTAGTTAGTGCAAACATGTCTAAGATCTTAAAATACAAGGAGAACCAAATCTTGTTCAGATATAAAATACTAAAGCCCTAGAGAAAACGTAATACGTACAAAAAAAATCACATTAGGATTTCATTTATCAAAAAACCACAGCCAACGACTGAAGTGTAATTTGGTTTCAGCCAAAATGGCAGCTTCTAACCGACAGCTCAAACACAGCTGATAAAGATGTAACATCTTTATCATGGTTCTAGAAATTAGGAGTATCTTTGAATCTCCTGGGGCAAGTTACTGAGTGTAGAAAACCTGGTCTAGAGACAAATAGGCAAATGAGCTGCCTCTTCTAATTAAGCTCTGCCAATTAAGATGAAACCAGGCTAGCCAATGACTGTTAAATATTGGAGCCATACTGCAGAAGCTGACTCCTTTTAAAATATTCAGATAGAGGAGTTCCCTGGTGGCCTAGTGGTTAAGGATCTGGTATTACCACTGCTGTGGCTCGGGTTTGATTCCTGGCTCAGGAATGCATGCCGTGGGTGTGACCAAAAAGGTAAAAATCTACAGAAAGTAAATCTAAACAAAAAGAACACACAGTGCATATAAATAATTTTAAAGGGGCTACAAAGTCCTACTGGATAGAAATGAAATGTACCTAAATATCTGTGTAACAAATGCCACAGAATGGCTCAGACTAAGTGAGCATGGGTGGTGTGGCCATAACTCCAAACAGTATTTCTACTTGATAGGAAACAAGTAGCGAAAGGGTCCATGAAATGGTACAAAATATGGCTTAGGAACAGAATATAATTCCTGCCTGAAGGAAAAGAAAGTACACTTGGAGTTCCCTGGCGGCCTAGTGGGTTAAGGATCCAGCACTGTCATTACTGTGGTGCAGGTTTGACCCTTGACCCAGGAAATTCTGCAAGCAAGGGTGGGGCCAAAAGAAAAAAGAAAAAAGAAAAAGAGGAGTTCCCGTCATGGTGAAGCTGAAACGAATTTGACTAGAAACCATGACATTGCAGGTTTGATCCCTGGCCTAGCTCCGGAGGTTAAGGATCCAGTATTGCTGTGAGCTGTGGTGTAGGTTGCAGACAGAAGCTCAGATCTGGCATTGCTGTGGCTGTGGCATAGGCCAGGCAGCTATAGTTCTGATCCAACCCTTAGCCTGGGCACCTCCATATGCAGCAGGTGCAGCCCTAAAAAGCCACAGGAAAAAAAAAGAAAAAAGAAAAAGAAAAGGAGGTACACTATTCAAGGGTGAAGATAAATTTGTCAGGGCAGGAATGGAAAACCAGTTTTAAGTCAAGCACTAACTCTCATGGATTGGTAACACCTACTTGCAAAGACCCTGAAATAAATTCTGGGCAGAGAAAACTGTTAATAGTGGTATCTACTATTGAGGTGGTAGGTATGGGACAGCTTTGCTTAGACCTAAGAAGACAACGCTATCGAAGGCTAGCTGTATCATGAGATTCTTCAACTTCTTTATGTTATAAACAACAGAGCTTGGAGTCACTTCCAGAACATATTTGGGGAGAGTATACGGAGAATCCCAGATCTGAAAGATCTGAAATTCCAGATACAAGTCCTTTGTAGATAAAGTTCTGTGGTTGACGAAACAGATTTTACCTGTGAGAAAGTGGACCCAGAAGAGTAATGGGGAAAGAACGTATGTTGCAGGGCGGTGGAGGCAGGCAAGGGAAGGCAATGATGTAATCTTTCAGAATTGGCATAAAGACAGGTACAGCTGTTCTGAGAGGTAATAAAAAGTAGGTTCCACAAGGATCCGTTTTTTAAAAATCTTTTTATTTAGAAGTAAAATCAAACTTATAAAAGCTTCAAAATAAAAGCAGTACAAGGAACACCTGCACATCCTTTACCCAGATTCACCTGCTGCTAAAATTTTATTCCATTTATCATTTGCATGTGCATGTCCCCCACCCCCACCCCGCCCCCAACACACAGACACACCCTCACACAGTAATTTTTGAGCCATCAGAGGGTAAATTACATTCATGGTGGCTCTTTACTGCTAAATACCAGAGTGTGTTTTCTAAGAATAGATTCTTCTATATCATTACAGTACAGTCATCAACTTTATACTCCAATTTTGCCAGCTGACCCATTAATTTGTAACATTTCCCACTCCAGCCAAGAACCAGTGTGGGATCAGGTATTACTTTCATTGTTGTCTCTTTAGCCTCCTTAATGTGGGACATTTCTCTGTCTTTTGACACTAATGTTTTCTGAAGGACATAGCCATCTCCCCAGGATTTTATTTTTTAATTGACGTAGAGGTGACATACAGTTTAGATTAGCTTCAGGTGTCATTTCAGAATTATTACTATTAGCGCATTCTCCACTTGGTATCTCTTGCATTTTCCCACTGTGATTCGGTTATGCACTCTTAGCTGGGACACTGAACACTCAACCTTTTTAATCCTTTTTCAGGGTCTCACCCCTAGGGGCACACATGTTCATCTGTTTCTCCTAAGTGGTGGTAACTGTGACCATCAGTCAAGAAACTGCCCAATTACTCCTCTGTGTAACTACTGTTTTCTCCCTCCTTCCCTTGTACCTAACAATCAGCTTGTGGGGAAAGTTTAAGGCCATGTAAACATCTTGCTCCTCATCAAAATCTCCTCTTCTACTGAGCACACATTGGTGATGCTTGTGTGACTCATGGTAATGGCAAAAACAATTTTCTAACTCCAGCCCTCTCTTTCCACTACCATTCAGCTCTTGGCATTCCATACTGTAAAACCATGAGAATACTCTTCTCTACCATTTATTGATCTATTGTCTGTATAGACTCATGAAGTCCTACCTTTTCAAAGGTTTATGATTCAATATTGTGCTGAGTTATTCCATTGCTTGAACTGTCCCAGATTTAGCCAGTGGAAACTCCTGGGTCCTTGTGATATGCCTCTGCTGTTTGTTTGAGTGCTTGATTTCTGGGGTACCAACATGTTCCGCAAGGTTTGCTCACCCTGCCTCAGTCCGGGAATTAACTGTTTTCCCACATATTCTCGGTCCTATTTAATGGGGAGTGGATGAGAGCATAGGTGCTAGGTGTGCTTACTGCTAGTGAATATTTCTGCTTCTTGGCCCTAGCAGTGGATAGAACTAGAAATGCATATACTGTATCTATACACACACACACATATTCAAATACACAAGACTGTCCCTTTAAAAAATATTTTCTTTGAGGTGTTCTCTCGTGGTTCAGTGGGTTAAGGATCTGGTGTTGTCACTACAGCAGCTTGGGTCACTGCTGTGGGGCAGGTTCAATCCCTGGCCCGGGAACTTCCATATACCTCGGTTTAGCAAAAAAAAAAAAAAAAAAAAAAAAAAAAAAGAAAGAAAGAAAGAAAAAAGATTTTCTTTGAGAAACAGTTGAATCTTGAGACCGTGCAAGGAAAGTGCAAGAGGGATAAAGAATTGTTTCTGCCTATTCTGGTCAGAACTGTTTTGTCCTTTCTTCCAGTATGAATAGGAAAAGAGGAGTCTTAGCTGTGTCATCTAGAAGCCTTACAGATCACCAATCAAAAGAGAAAAAACATTTAGACCCTTAGGACCAGGAGATGTTGAAAAAGTACTCTGAAACAGTCTAAGAAAGTATTCACAATCTAGAAGAAGGGGATAATGGTTTTATTGATTTTTAATTATACATATATATATATATTTTTTTTAAGGGCCACACTGAAGACATATGGAAGTTCCCAGGCTAGGGGTTGAATGGGAGCTACAGCTGCTGGCCTACACCACAGCCATGGCAACTCGGGATCCAAGCCAAGCCATATCTGCGACCTACACCACAGTTTACGGCAACACCAGATCCTTAACCCACTGAGTGAGGTCAAGGATCAAACCTGAATCTTCATAGATCCTAGTTGGGTTTGTTACTGCTGAACTCCTGGGCATAATGATTTTAATATGGGTTTCTTCCTTCACAGCTCTGACTATGATAAAAGGAAAAGCACATGACTTTATCAATTGATGCAGAAAAAGCATTTGATAAATTCAACAGTCGTGATAAAAATTCTTTTTTTTGTCTTTTTGCCATTTCTTGGGCTGCTCCCACGGCATATGGAGGTTCCCAGGCTAGGGGTCGAATCGGAGCTGTAGCTGCTGGCCTACACCAGAGCCAGAGCAACGAGGGATCCGAGCTGCACCTGTGACCTACATCACAGCTCACGGCAACGCAGGATCCTGAACCCACTGAGCAAGGCCAGGGATCGAACCCGCAACCTCATGGTTCCTAGTCGGATTCGTTAACCACTGCGCCACGACAGGAACTCCCTAAAAATTCTTAATACACTAGGAATAGACAGGAACAAGAAAAATAAATATAGAACTACCATGTGATCCAGCAATCTCACTCGTGGGCATATATCCAAAGCTTTCACAGAAAAAGATACATGCACCCCTATGTTCAGTGCAGCACTATTCACAACAGACAAGACATGGAACAGCTACATTTCTGTAGGTTGACAATGAGCAAGTGGAAACCAAAATCAAAAGTGCAAAACCATTTTCAATTGTTCTGAAGAACATAAAACAGGTACAAATCAAAAAAAAATATGGATCTGTATGATGAAAATGGTCAAGTGCAAACAAAAGAAATCAAAGAAGACCGAAACTAGGAGAGTCATACTGTGGTCATGGACTGAGGAGTCAAAACAGCAAAGATGTCAATTCTCCTTATAACGATCTGCAGATTTAATGCAATTCCAACCAAAATCTCAGCAAGTTTCTTTGCAGATACAAACTTCTTATAAGATTTACAGGGAAAAGCCCTAAAAGACTGAAAACAATTTTGAAAAAGAAAAATAAAGGAGGAAGCACACTCCCCGATGTTAAGGATTATTATATAGCTGCATAATCAAGACAGTGGTACTGTCTCGGGATTAACACAGAAATCAATGGAACAGAATACAGAACCCAGAAAGAGATCCACATCAAAATGCCTAATTGATGTTCGGCCAAGAAGTAAAAGCAATTCAATGGAGGAGGGATGACTTGGTGCTGGAGTGATAGATATTGGGGGAGTGGGGGCTGGATGGAAAGCATGGTGACCTAAACCTCACATTCAGAATCGATCATACACTTAAATAATGTTACACTTTTTAAAAGTAAAATTGTGAAACTTCTAGAAAAGGTCACAGGAGAAAATCTTTGGACCCAGGGCAAAATAATGATGAATAAGAGGAAAACTGATAAGTAGATCTTACCAAAATTAAATACTTCTGCTCTGTGAAAGACCATTAAGAGGATGAAAAGACTTTACAAAACAAAATCCTCAAAAATTAAAACTTAAAACAAACTAGGATATACAGATGGCAACCAAACACACGAAAAGACATTTAACATATTAGCCATTTAGAGAAATACAGGTTTAAAGTACAATGGGGTATAACTGCATACTTACTAGAATAGCTAAGTGATAACTTCAAATGCTGGCAAGGATACAGGAGAAACGGGATCACACAGCCACTACTGATGATAATGTAAAATGGTACAGCTACTCGGATATAGTGCAGAAGGTTTTTGTTTGTTTTTGTTTTGTTTTGTTTGCCACACCATGCATGTGCAAGTTCCCAGGCCAGGGGCTGAACCTACAGTTGCAGCCTATGCCACAGCTGCAGCAACACTGGATCCTTAACCCACTGTGCCACAGGAGAAGGTCTTAGAAGTTCTTGTCAAACTAAACAAGGATGATCCAGCAACTACACCCATAGATATTTATCTCAGAGAAATAAATATGTTCACACAAAGATATGTACAAGAATGTTCACAGCAGCTTTATTTGTAACAGTTAAAACCTAGAAGCTTCCGAGACATCCTTCAGTGGTGAATGGTCCAACGCGTGGTGTGCATGTATACTATGGAAGACCTCTCAGCAACAGAATGAATCAAACAACCGGATGAACACTGAGGATGTTACGCTGAGTGAAAAAAGTCAATCTCAAAAGAATATATACTGCATGATTCCACTGATGTTACATTCATCAACTGACATAAGGACAGAGATGGAGAACAGATTAGTGGTTGCCAGGGCCTCGGGGTGCATTTAAAAGGAGCACCAAGGTGGACTCTTGTGGTGATGGTTCAAGTGAGTGTCTTAATCGTGGTGGTGATTATACAATGCTTCACATGTCATTCTGTGAATCTATAATCATCCAAAACAAGACATTAAGAGAAATTCAAAGACAGCTAACACTAATTTAGCTACCTTTATTAATATTCCAATGTATACATCTTCCCAAAGGTGCACTAAAATTTTTCCCCAAATAATTTACAATTCTGCTTCCATTTTATTACTATTACTTGATTATAACATCAGCAAAGTCAATGCTTCTTTTCATATAGTACCTTCTGACTTTTCTGACCACAATATAATCCACTAGTTACCAAT
Organism: Phacochoerus africanus; assembly: GCF_016906955.1. Lineage (NCBI taxonomy): Eukaryota > Metazoa > Chordata > Mammalia > Artiodactyla > Suidae > Phacochoerus > Phacochoerus africanus. Next base: position 48,248,231 of record NC_062555.1, read on the forward strand.
AAAACATGATCTGTCGATTTTGGCCATCAATAAGCAACTGTTTGTAAAGCATGCATTCAATTTTTTTTTCCTGATAGTAATGAGAATGTAAATTAATGTAATTATATCTTGCTCAATCCTGCTTTAACCTTTAAAAAAATTTTTTTTAAGAGCCACACCTGCAGCACACAGAAGTTCCCAGGCTAGGGGTCAAACTGGAATTGCATCTGGCAGTCCACACCACAGCCAGCCCAGACCACTGGAGTTGAGCCACATCTGTGACCTATGTCGCAGATTGCGGCAACAACAGACCCTTAACCCACCGAGCGAGGTTCAAGCCTGAATCCTCACAGATACTACGTCGGGTTCTTAACCTGCTAAGCCACAATGGGGACTCCTTCCTGCTTTAACCTAAAAGCATGTATTTGGAAGATGACGCAGTCTATGGCTGTGGAATACAGCATGGTTCTAGCTGTCATATATATAGGAAGGAGCAGCTCTGTGACTTTCACATGGTCATGCATTTCCAGAGAACTAATTTTTAGGTCCCAATATTGATATTAAATTTGTTTAGAATGTCTATGTCTTATATGTACTTAAACACATGAGTGGGCAAGAAAACACACACCATTTGTTTGGTTCACTTCAAAATAGCCTTTAATAAATTGGAAGAATTTTTTTTCTAAATGAAGTCAATACGATTAGGTACAAGTTAGAGGTAAAGATGAGAAATTATCACAAATTAAAAACATCAAATGCCAACTTTCCAAGTCAACTATACTCTAATAAAATTTATTTAAAAACTTATCAAGTGCCAACACAAAACTGCTAAGAGCCAGAGGGCTCTTACTTTTGGTTTTCATATTCAAGAAATAGTAAGATTTATGCTTAGAATCCAGGACAGAAACTAGACCATATGGAGAAAAGGTTATACGAGTTAGAAAAGTAGTTAATAAATTAGAAACTGGGTAAAGTTAGTTTTTCTATGTCTTTAGAAAGAACAATAAAAACAAAACAGATTTATAGGGAAAAAAAGTCCTGGAAAACGTTTAGACAGGTCCCTGGAAAAGCTACTTGATCTCAAAGATCAGCAAGACAACAACCACTGTAGCAATTTTACCTTAGTAATAACTTTTAAGCTATGCTTTTTTTAAGTTGTCAACTACCTAGAGATGGAGTGAAAGAAATCTATTCTCTTAGGTCTACAAGCTCTCAGCTATTCATCATCAAATGGGATCAGCTATCAAGGGATCATTTCCAATTAAGAATCTGTCACTACGAAGTGAAACAAGTTACCAATTAAAACACTACAATTTTAAAAAATGAGTAGAAACACAGATGGGGTTGGCAAACTATGGCCCGTGGGCCAATACTGGGCTGCATCTGTTCTTGTCAGTAAAGTTTCATTGGAACACAGCCATGCCCATTCACGTATGTACTGGCTCTTGCTGATCTCCTCTTAAATGCAGAGTAAAATAGTTGTGACAGAAACCGAATGACCCACAAAGCCTAAAATACTTACCATCTGATCCTTAAAAGGAAAAGTTTGATGACTTCTGACTTATATTAAGAAGTTCTTTAAAGCAATTAAATTACTATTTCTGAACAGTAAGAAAATGATTTCTACATCCAAGGCATAGTCTTCATAAAACTTGTCTAAAGCAGCATAAGATCCCATATTGAGATGAAGCTAAACATCTAGGATGAAAATGCTATCTTTTGCAAGGCAGAAATCTCAGGCAATTTTAAAAGGTCAAAATGGGCTCTAATAACTCTGATGCTGGTCAATGAAACAGATACTGACAATGGCCTTGGACAGATAAAAATCTGTCAAGAATTACATTAAAAAGATCATATAAAATATAATTATCAAAAGAGAAATTACTTACGCTGTATGTGAATGAGCTGCTTTGGCATCTTAAATTCCCCAGGATATATAGACTCATAGTAAGCAATATTACTTTCTGCCTCTGGGACTGGTATAACCATATTATCCCTCTTCTCGCCATACACCTGCTGTGCTGAAATAGCCCGCTGAAGATGGTGCTCCTGAAAAGACAGAAAAATAGGTCAGTCTATGTATTAGAAAACTACCAAACAGAACATACAGCCTTATGAAGAGGTTTCAGTAACTGTGCAAGGATGCTGCTAATAATACAGCTAGTGGTAAAAAACATTTTAAGCAGAAATAAGATCATTTTGCTAGATATACTATTTCTTCAATTTAAGAATAAGTACTGGAGTCCCCATCATGGCGCAGCGGAAATGAACCTGACTAGGAACCATGAAGGTTGCAGGTTCGATCCCTGGCCTTGCTCAGTGGGTTACGGATCCAGCGTTGCCCCGAGTTGTGGTGTAGGTCGCAGACACGGCTCGGATCTGGCGTTGCTGTGGCTCTGGCATAGGCTGGTGGCTACAGCTCCAATTAGACCCCTAGCGTGGGAACCTCCATATGCCGCAGGTGTGGCCCTGAAAAACCAAAAAAAAAAAAAAAAAGAGTAAGTACTATGCCAAAACTGAAAATTAAATGAGTTCAAAAAGTTGACTAAGACTGTTACTGTTTGCATTTTACAATTTTTTAAAAAATAGGGTTATAATATTTAAACTTACTACATGAAAAAAGCAAGCTACACATAAAATTTTTTTATTGATTCTCATCACTTACACACTTTCATAAATGTCATATGAATCAACTGTATGACCTTTACAGGAAGGTAAGAGATTATTATCTCCATTTTTAGTTGGAGAAACTATCACAGATCCAAACCTGGCTTTTGTCCTGAGTAATAACCTTGTGAACTTCCACAGCCCATTTGAACAGCAGTAAAGTACAAGGATTGAAAGCACAGGCTCCAGAGTTTGCAACTCCTGGCAAGACACTTCATTCTTCTAAGTCTGCTTCCTCCAGTAAGAGAAAAATCAAATCTACTTTATGGGGTTGGAGATTTACATAAGATAAATGTGCATTAGATGTTTAATATAATGCCTGGCACACAACAGGTGCTCAAAATAAGCTTTGGTTTAGTCGCCACACAGATTTTTACCAGTTTGTGATGCCACCAGCTGCCATAAAAATATCTGTTAGCACCCACCCTTATCATCAAGGAATTTTGGTAAACATTTCATTAAGTTTAAAGTAGGTTTTTTTTTGTTGTTGTTGTTGGTTTTTTCGGTCTTTTTAGGGCTGCACCTGCGGCACATGGAGGTTCCCAGGCTAGGGGTTGAATTGGAGCTGTAGCTGCCATCCTACACCATGGCTGAAGCAACACCAGATCCAAGCCACATCTGCAACCTACACTGCAGCTCACGGCAACTCTGGATCCTGAACCCACTGAGCGAGGCCAGGGATCAAACCCACAACCTCATGGTTCCTAGTCGGATTTGCTTCCACTGTGCCATGACAGGAACTCCAAAGTAGTTTTTAAAATACCACATAAGATACAAGTTCAAGGAAGAAAAACATTCCAAAAGTATGAAAAAAAACTCCAGCCCTTATAAGTAGTCTCTCTTAATTTTACACATGGAGATAGAGATATATAAATCCACAGCTAGGAGTCTACTATGCAACATTCAGAGCTTTATTCCTAGGGCTTTGGTCACTTGTTATATCCTGGAGATTTTTCCATACTGATACTTTTACTACATTCTTTGCAACAGCTGCATTGTATTCCACCATGTGGATGTACCATTACTTATTTGCTCAGACACTATAGGCTGCAAATCCTGTACTACTGTACGTAAGACACCTTACTGAGCCTGGGAAAGCATCCATATGACAACTACAGACAGAAGTGCTCAAAGGATATATGAAGTTATAACTCTCATTGTGACCACTCCTGGCAGTAACTTCTTAGTATCTCTCCAATTTTAAAATCACACATCTTGCAATGGGATCCTACTATACAGCACAGGGAAATGTGTGTGATTGGGTCATATTGTTGTACAACAGAGGTTGATGAAACACTGTAAATCAATTATACTTTCACAACAAAAAAAACCTTGAAAAAAATCACACATCTTGTTATTTACTTTTGGCTGCACCTGCAGCACCAGGAAACTTCCAGATCAAACCCGTGCCACAGCAGTGACAATGTTGAATCCTTAACCTGCTGTACCATCATTATTTTAGTTTAATTTCTTTACAATGAGTTTTTCTTCCCTTAAATGTTGCTGTTTGCTCATTTCAAAAAGTGCTGCTTTCCCTTTTCTCACTGATGTTAAATATGTGGATTATTTCCTTTCCAATATTAAGGAAATCAGCGCCCATGTAATTAATTTCACAAATATTTTCCTGAAACTTCTTTTGTTTACCTTTGTATGTGTGAGTCCTGGTACCTTTTTTTTTTTTTTTAAAGATTTTTATTTTTTCTATTATAGTTGATTTACAATGTTCTGTCAATTTCTGCTATACAGCAAAAGTGACCCATTCATACCTATATTATACATATATATTCTTTTTCTCACATTATCCTCTATCATGTTTCATTCTAAGTGACTAGATATAGTGCCCTGTGTTATACAGCAGGATCTGATTGCTTATCCACTCCAAATGCAATAGTTTGCATCTACTAACCCCAAACTCCCAGTCCACCCCACTCCCTCCCCCTCCTGCTTGGCAACCACAAGTCTATTCTCCAAGTCCATGAGTTTTTTTCTGTAGATAGGTTATTTTGTGCCATATATTAGATACCAGATATAAGTGATACAATATGGTATTTGCACATCTTTCTTCACTTAGTATGAGAGTCTCTAGTTCCATCCATGTTGCTGCAGATAGCATTATTTTGTTCTTTTTTATGGCTTAGTATTCCATTGTATATATATATACCACATCTTAATCCATTCATCTGTCAATGGACATTTAGGTTGCTTCCACGTCTTGACTATTGTGAATAGTTCTGCAATGAACATAAGGGTGCACGTATCTTTTTCAATGAACATTTTGTCCAGATATATCCTGAAGCTTGACTTCAGATTTTGTTCATTTTTTTCCTTGCAGGAAAGTTCTACTAGTTAAATTTATTAACCTTTTCCTTTATGGTTTTGTCACTCCTAATAACAGGTTTAAGTTGTATAGTCGCAAACTAGGGTGTATAAACAAAAACTCAATTTGATTTTGGCTTCAGGCTGCCCCATGGCTCCTAGGAGCTGGTGTGAAGTCTGACACAGGGCACTTCTGAGCCTGGCTGGGAAGCACAGATGTGCTTTTCTACCCTCAGATACCCTCAAACACCAAGAGAATTTTTCTTTGCCCTATGTGTCCTCTCCCCAAACCCTCACATCAAATTCAAGGAGGCAGTGAGGAAGGCAAGGCACGTTATTCATAATGTGAATTTTGTTCTAAATCCATTAGCATTTCTCTGTGTAGGTGAACATGTTGAGAGATGGGTTATCTTTTTTCTTTTTGTCTTTTTTTTAGGGCTGCACCCGCAGCATTCTATGGAGGTTCTCAGGCTAGGGGTCCAACTGGAGCTGTAGCTGCTGGCCTACACAACAGCTACAGCAACACCAGATCTGAGCCTCATCTGTGACCTACACCACAGCTCATGGCAACACCAGATCCTCAAACCCACTGAGCGAGGCCAGGGATTGAACCTGCAACCTCATGGTTACTAGTCGGGTTTGTTAACCACTGAGCTACAACGGGAATTCCCTATCTTCTTATTTTTTTATCAGGAGAGCTAGCCAGCCAGCAAGCTGTCCTAATGCCATGCATAAAATTATCCATTCCCCTTAATGACTAAAAATGTCCCTCCCTTTACCATAAATTCCACTTGTACTTGGGAATATTTCCAAGTTCTTTTTCCCTACTCAACTGCCTCCCATGCCCGTATTTAACATGTTTTTATTTTTATTTTTATTTATTTTTTTTGTCTTTTTGCCATTTTCTTGGGCCGCTCCCATGGCATATGGAGGTTCCCAGGCTAGGGGTCGAATCGGAGCTGTAGCCACCGGCCTACGCCAGAGCCACAGCAATGCAGGATCCGAGCCATGTCTGTGACCTACACCACAGCTCACGGCAACGCCAGATCGTTTAACCCACTGAGCAAGGACAGGGACTGAACCCGCAACGTCATGGTTCCTAGTCGGATTCGTTAACCACTGCACTACGATGGGAACTCCTTTAACATGTTTTTAAAAGCAGCCTCAAGCTATATTCTATTATCTAGCACTGACTAGATATTAAATTCCTCACAATTCCTTTTCAGAAATTTCCTGGTTATCTCATTTAATTTTCTACATGAACCACAGTGAAAGTTACTTCCTAGGTGTGAAATACAACCAAGCCGTTGGGTTTCTGCAGGTACTACAGCATGCTGCTGAAGAACATGCATTTGCAATCAGGAGTGCTTGGGTACTGAATGCTGGCTCCATGGTTTACCAGCCCTATGACTTTGGGACTTGGAACAATATGAACAAGTTTTATCACCTATAAATGTACTTTATGTACCTCCCATGCGGAACTGTGGTTAAGATAAAATGCCTGGACATACTAACTACCCAAAACATGGTAGCAAATGCGTACCTTTCATTCTCCATGTTTATCACCAATTGTGTTCTGGAGGAAGATTTTTGTTTATAGCCATTTTTCTATACCGTGAAATCAAATTTTTGTTCATCAGTATTAAAGTACTTAATGCTTTAAAAATAATCTTATATTTTTTTTGTTTCATAAAATATTTGACATAATTTCCTCACAAGGAAACTAAGGACCCAAGATGCATATTATATACAACAAATAATGGTTATGGTCTTCTAAGGCTTGAAAATCACTCCTCAAGAACTAGTATGTAATATAACCTTTAAGTTTCCTATTTACTATATCCCCATGTATGTCTGAGGACTCGAGGACAGAGGGATCCCCCCACACACGCCAGTGGCTAGAGCGTGGTGAGTGAGGGGTGCGTGGGGGTTGGCATCAAGTCACTCAGAGTCACAGGCATGTGAAATATCTGACCTTGGACTATGAGCAAAGTGGCTGAAGGGTTTTAAAGAGTATCCTGGCTGCTGTATAGAAAATGGACCACAGTCTAAAAAATGAAATATGCTTGGCCTTTAAATGGTTCAGAATAGTATTTAATGAAACGGAAAAAAACATCTATTAAGTAAAAAGACAGATCTGTAAACTGTATGTTTAGGATATTTGTATTTAATCTTTTTTAAAAGAAAAAGGCATAACTGAACACATGCACATATAGAAAAGAGTCTGGAAGTAGCTGAACACATAGGTAACAAGCCTTCCCTCTACATTCCCTTATTCTTTTCCTTGCTTTATTTTCCCACAGCTCTTACCATCCTCTGACAGGTCATACGCTTGATTTGTTTAGACTGTCACCCCTTCCTGCCCACCCCAACCTAAGCATCATGAGGGCAGGGATTTTTGTCTATTTTGTTCACTGCTAATTAGCCACCCCAAAAAAAGTGCCAGACACAAAGCATGGTGCTTAAATATTTGAATAAATGAATATGTATGTATGTATGCATCTGTGTATATACATACACATGCAGAGCACACAGACGCATGCATGCACACATGCATTAAAGTTTCAAAGTATGTTCACCAAACAGGTCACAGTCTACAGGTAGTACTACTTTGAAATACTCTTCTATACTTTTATTTTCCTTTTTTTCCAAAATGTAATTCTTTTTGACTGAAAATATTTAAGTACATCTCACATGATTTTCTAAAAAAAAATTTATTTAGTTCAGTTAAAACCCTTCCCATTTAAGTCAGATTAGCTTAAGACTAAAACACTGTACTCGCAGCTTTCCAGGTAAGAAAGCATTTTTAAAACCCCAACAATATACATCTATTTCTGAGAAAAAGAACATTAATTATGCTAAAGTAACATTAAATTTTAAATGAAAATGAGACTTTTGCTTTAAGTAGGAAGATGTAAAATGGTGGAGTAACATATGAAATAAAATAAGCTAAGCTAGGAATTCAATTCAATAATTATTAGGAGTTCCTGTCTTGGCTCAGCAGTTAACGAATCTGACTAGCATCCATGAGGACGCAGTTTGGATCCCTGGCCTCGCTCAGTGGGTTAAGGACCTGGTGTTGCCAAGAGCTGCAGTGTAGATCACAGAAGTGGCTCGGATTCTGTGTTGTTATGGCTGTGGTGTAGGCTGGCGGCTACAGCTCCGATTCGACCCCTAGCCTGGGAACTGCCATATGCCGCAGATGAGGCCCTAAAAAGCAAAATAAATAAATAATAAAAAATTGTTGAATATCTTGATTAAATAACTAAGATGATCCAACATTAATTACAATTATATAAAAAGTTAGATGTTCCTGGAAGATAATAGTATCTGTCAATGAAAATTTTTTTTGTCTTTTTTTTTTTTTTTTTGCTATTTATTGGGCCGCTCCCACGGCATATGGAGGTTCCCAGGCTAGGGGTCGAATCGGAGCTGTAGCCACCGGCCTACGCCAGAGCCACAGCAACGCAGGATCCGAGCCGCGTCTGCGACCTACACCACAGCTCATGGCAACGCCGGATCATTAACCCACTGAGCAAGGGCAGGGACCGAACCCGCAACCTCATGGTTCCTAGTCGGATTCCTTAACCACTGCGCCACGACGGGAACTCCTGTCAATGAAATTTTTAAATAAATCCACTTGTAGACTGAGCAGCCCTCCTTCCTAAGCTGTGATCACTGGAATACTTAATTTCAAATTATGAACAGGTAGCCCAATAAAGAGTGTGACCATTTAAAAAAAAGATTTTTAAACTTCAGGACTGAAAGCTTATTTATTTTTTATTTATTTATTTATTTTTTACTTTTTAAGGCCCTCACCCGGGCATATGGAAGTGTCCAGGCTAGGGGTCAAATCGCAGATACAACTGCCAGCCAACACCACAGGATCCACTGAGAGAGGCCAGGGATCGAATCAGCATTTTCAGGGACACCAGTCAGATTCGTTTCTGCTGGGCCACAACGGGTACTCCAGGACTGAAAGCTGATGTAACCTGCAGTTGCTAATGAGGGAAGGTACAGTCATTCCAAATCTATGACCAAAGAAATCACTTTTTCAGAAAGTGTTAATAGCTCAAAGAGAACTTTTGTAATACAGCTTGGGAAATGCTGGTACAGGACAATGAGAGATACAGGGCAGGACATCTGGGCTTAAAATCGCTAATTAACTTAGTCTATATTTACTGAGTGCCAACTATGTGCCTGGCCTGGAAACACAATGGTAAATAAAGTAGACATGGTTCCTGACACCGCAGTAGGAAGGACAGATACTGACAGGCCTACAAATGAATACATTGTAAAGCATGGTAAGTGCTCAAAGGAAAAGTACAGTGTGTCAGGGGAAATCTAAACAGGTAAAGTATCTCAAGGACAGCCCCACTGTCACTAGTGCAAAGTGATATTTAAGCTAAGAGCTGTAGGAATGGGAGAGAAAAGATTATTGTAAGAAAATAGCTAGTTTGAAGATCACTTACCAATTTGATACCTTAGGTGACCAAAGTTTCTTTATATTATAGGATATTTACAATAATTAGTTAGGCTCAGTTGCAATTTAAGAGTTAATCACCAAACACCAAGTACAATTCCCATTTTTCCATGAAATAACAGAGGCATACCCTCTCAAATCAGTCTGGTCTTACAGGGAACAAAGAAAAACCAAATATGCTAAAGAATTCTTTAATGGTCAATCTTACATAAAATGGAATCCGATGAACCATAACTTATGACTAAGCAAGTAACTTTGAAAGCCTCTTGCACTGCAAGTAATTATAGAAAATGTTGTCTATACACAGCAATGTGAACAATAAAAGAGGGTCAGAAAAGACAACAATGGTTTTTAGAAAGCTCAGAGGCAACCGCGGCACTGGGCTCCAAATAATCCCTTTTCTTACTCCAGCCCGAGTGCGTTAGAAGAGTATGGGTTTTAGAGACAGAGGCCCAAGTGAGAATCTAAGGGTCCCTATCAGCCCTAAGTCCCAGCAAGTGGCTCTGCTACTGGTCTTTATTATTTGTAATATACATATATTTTTTTTTACCCATTTTTCCCTCTTTTCTCTCAAGCAATGTTTTTTTTTCTTTTACTTTTCTCTGTTATTTTTGCGCATACCTAGAAAAATTCTTCCTTTTCAGGAGGCTTTTAATGGTCACTTTGATAAGTGCATAGGTAGTTAATGCAAAGTGGTTAACTAGTTATAAACAGGGCATATGTCACTATACCTAAGGAATCAGAAAATATCATTTCTATGATTCAGTAAGAGTGACATTAGCTATTTATAGATAAGATCTATCTGAAGGGACAGTACTGTGCATGTGTCCTAAACATCTGCTTTGCGCCTTTGCTCACACAGATGGACTACCATTCACCATGTGCCTTCTCCCTCCTCCTCCAAGAAAATTCCCACTTGTTCTTCAAAGTCTGGTTTAAAACGATCTTTCCTCTGCTTCCACCATGCAGAACTGGCCCCTTATCTAGATGCTCTATTTAACAAATCATGCTGTAATCATTTATTTGTTTACATACTGATCTCCAAACTCTGAGCCCTTTAAGATTATTTGCCATGTCCAACTAACCTCCAGATCCTTTTAAAAGATGTATTCTCTTATAGTATTGGAGGACTCAAAATTCTTTTATGGATGTGGGCTAAAATAGGATTATTTTTGTGATCTACACAGCATTTAGTACTATATTTTTTCTTGATCGCAGATATTCAATATTTCATTATGGAAAAAAACGAGGAGTCATCTAAATAAAATACATGGGGAAAAAAGCAAAAGGTATTTCTACCTGCTCTACTGTTAAGTTCTAATAAATACTACCAAGCTAGAAAGAGCAAATTCCTAAACAAAGATTAAATTATATTTACTTATTAAATATTTAATTTAAGCAAATAAAACTAAGCCATAACAACAATTAAGACTACATTTAGGAGTTCCCGCTGTGTTGCAATGGGATTGGCTGCATCTCTGGAGTGCTGGGACCAGGTTTGATCTGGCACTGCCACAGCTGTGATGCTGGTAGCAACTGGGGCTCAGATCTGATTCCTGGTCTGGGAACTCCATATGCCACATTTAGACCTTCTGGGATACTGAATTAAAAACAGCTTATTAAAAGCGACAATAATGTAAACAATTCCTTATGGGGAAATAACTGATGATTAACTTGTAAAAAGCCACTTAAGAAGTTGAAACCCCTGATTATTTATGCATGGAGAGCTAGACTCCATTGCTACCGAACAAAAGGGCTGAACTGAATCACTTTCTCTCCTGTTTCCTAAAGAACTGAACCTTGGTGCTTGGGAGCCCTGCACCAGCAAGTGCTCCCTAGTTCCACATCCAAACACCTGCCTCTTGCCAGCTCATCACAGCAGCCTTCTAACTGGTTTTCCTGCTTCCATTCCTGTCTGTCTTCATGGGATAGCCAGAGCAATCTGTCAATATACAAATCAGACCATGCCACGCCCACCCTTCCATTAGAATATTCCAGGTATTTCCCACCCGACTCAGAATAAAAGCCAGAGTTCTTAAAACTGCTTACAAGGTCCAACAGGATTTGCAGTGCCCTGTCCTGGCATCATTTACTTCTTCCCTCCCTCAGCTCTTGTCGCACTAGATTCCTTGCTCTCGGTCAAACATACAATAGCTTGCTTCCTCACTTTCTTCAAGTCTTTGTTCAAAGGTCATCTCTGCAGACAGACATTCTTTACCAACTCTCCCGCTATCCACCCCTAGAACAGGTGAAACTAAGAAGGCTGAGAACATGGTCCCACAGCAAGGATGTGGAAAGACTACAACTCCCAGGCACGGTTAGTGGGGAAAAAGGAGCAGCAGATCTTAGGAAACCATATACACACACTCCACACGGCCCAGCAATCCCACTGCTAGGAACTCACTCAAAAGAAATGAAAACACAGGCCACAAAAAGACCTGAGTAAGAATGCGCATACAGTTTTATTCCTAACAGGCCCTGAGGAGACAGCCCCAGTGTCCTCATCAGGGGACGGATGAACAAACTGTGGTTTAGTAACACAACAGAGGACCAGGAGCAAGTCTCCAAAGCACACAGGCATCCAACTACAGGAAGTTTCAAAACAAGCATAAAATTAATCTATGGTAAGAAAAAAAATCAAAACAGTAGCTGCCTCTGGGGTGGGGAAGGGGAAGGAAGGATTTTTCTGGGATGATGGTAATGTTCCCTATCTTGATGGATGTTGGGTTATACAAGTATATGCATTTTTCAAAATCCAGCTATTACACACTAAATTTTTATGAATTTCTTTGCATAAAAAAAACCCCAAAAAACCAACAACCTGTCAAGATTGGACTCCTAATGTATATATGCTTAAGTATTTAGGGAACCATGCACTGATACCTGTAATTTACTTTGAAATGTATAAAAAATAAGATGGATTGACAGAAGAAGAGATGAACAGATGTGTGATAAAGCAAGTAGAAGAGAATGTTAATGGTGGAAACTAGCCACTTAGAATATGGGTGGTCTCTATAAAATTCCTGAAACTTTGTCTGAAAATTTTCATAATGTTGCAAAAAATATGGAATCTCTCCCCTTTAAGCCTACTCTATCCCCTTATCCTGCTTTATTTCCCTAGATGGTACTTACCTACTAAGAGACTAATGAATTTACTTACTTACTTACTTATTGTTTTATTGATTGTCTATGTCTTCTCCCCAGAATATAAGATCCATGAAGGTAGGAATTTGTGGTTTGTTTTCCCCAGGTCTAGAATTATGCCTACCGCATAAAAGTATACAATAAATATTTGTTGAATAAATGAGCTAGTGCAATTATACTAGTTATTTAAGTTCCACGAACTGTTCTAGTTTGGAACAGACTTCAAAAAAAAAAAAAGGCTGAATTTCATAAAGGCAGAAAAAAATTAAGACAAACGCATTTTGCTTTTAGACTTAAAATACTCAGGGTGAACAGTTAAAATAGTTGGAAGGCCAATTAGACTACTTGGCAAGAAAAAGCCATTTGATACTTAATTTTGTACGAAAAATAAATGGTAAAAAGATTCTATTACCCTCTATTCCTTCTCCCACTTGAAGCTCAATACTCTGAAATTACCTTTATTTCTAGAGTATAAAAGACAGTAAAGGAAGATCTCTGCTACAGTACAGGTAAAATTATCCAGTCTTATTTCTCTTCAGTGTGAATTATTTGTCAATTTAGTACTTCCCTTATAAAATATTCAGGACTTAGCGGCTGAGGAGCACAGTAAAGGCAGCCCCAGGCAAAAATAAGTTTCACTTCCATCCTAGCCTCTTCTGCACCTGTCTGTAGCCTGTCCATCCCTGCATGTAGGGGCTGATAGGGCGTGTGTGCCCAGGGTGATGTTTGGGGATGTGAAGGGTAAGGGCCTAAAATCAGTTTATTTATTTCTATTCTTAACAGTTACAATCTAATCAGAATGTTTCCCTAAAAATTAAATTTAAAAAATCTCAAAAAGCTCTTATTTTTATTTATAATCTTTATGCTGAGGATTTCTACAACTCCAATGGACCCTGGAGAGGTAGTCATCTGCCATTATTTAATGCTCTGTAACCCACCCAAATAAAATGCAAATAATGTTTCTCGTTTTGGGGGTAGCACCCTAAAGCAACAGCATCAAATAAATGAACATCTAGTTTATTTTTAAATTTAATTTAATCTTTGTCTTTTTTTTTTTTTTGCCTTTTCTAGGGCCGCTCCCTCAGCATATGGAGGTTCCCAGGCTAGGGGTCTAATCAGAGCTGCATGACCGGCCTACGCCAGAGCCACAGCAACACAGCTCGTCTGCGACCTACACCACAACTCACGGCAATGCCAGATCCTTAACCCACTGAGCAAGGCCAGGGACTGAACCTGCAACCTCATGGTTCCTAGTCGGATTCGTTAACCACTGCGCCATGACGGGAACTCCATCTAGTTTAAACTCACCTAAAACTAAACATGTTTATACAATCTTGTTCAAGCGTACACTATTCCAAGGCTTATCCTTAGTCCTTGTATGTACTTGCAATTTCATCCACTGTCACGGCTTTAACTAACATTCACATGCTGAGGACATGATTCAAAACCCTAATCTCTAGCCTGGATTTCTGCTGAACATCAGGTACTTCTGACTCTATGCTCCACTGACACGTCTTATGTAACATCAATGTTCCCACCTGCCAACTCTCCAAATTGGTTCCTCTCCAGATAGGATCAACTTCAGTTTAATCGCATCATCTATATTCAGTCAGAAGCCTTCATTTTTCCAGCTCCCTTTTGCTTCTTACTTTCCCATTTCCAAACCAGGCACCAGATCCCACAGATTTCTCATTAGTTTTACGTTTAGAAATCATTCAGTGCTTGCTCACCCCACTGTCAGAATTAGGATGGCCTTCCTACCTCTAGCTTCAAACTGTTCTTCAACTCCCTTCTGCAGCATTGCCAGTGCTCTTTCAGAAGAGCATGACCAAGACTCTCTCCCACTTAATCCTTAGATCTCTATTGCCTGCATGATCTCTGCATGGCAAAGAGGGTCCGTTATGATCTGGCTTGAGCTAATTCTGCCAGTCCTACATCTTACCGCTTTCTACCCTGAGTCTCCCAGGCCAGCCATAGGGAGCACCGCATAGAACTTTCTAATAATACCTATACACAACGTTCCCTGTCTTTTAAGTTCATCTTGACCTCTCTCAACTCTTTACAATTCTGCAAGGATGCCTACCCCTCTTTCAGAAAGTCTTTCACAACAGTTATGTAAGACTCTCACAGTGGGAACACAGAAAACAGGTGATTTTTAAACCGTTTATCTGAATTCAATTAAGATCTTTATGAAATTGGAAACTGAGGGACTCAGAATTAAAAAAAAAAAAATTCCTGATGGGGTTTCACCCCTGAAGTACCTGCCTCACACCTGCCAGAAGAGACAGAGCACAAGAGGCAGGGAAGAACACCAGGAGAAAGAACAAGCCCAGTAAGAAGACACTTTAAAAAGACATTTATCTTGGATATTGGGAGAAATGACTGTGAAGTCTTTCACTTTGGGTTATAAAGCCTTAAGTTTCATTACCAAGTGTATTAATGCACATTTCCAGAACTAAAAAAAAAAATAGCTAACATTTGCTGAGTATTTACTACATGCCAGGCCTGAGTGTCACATCTGATTTCATTAAAATCTAATATGTGCGTAGATTTTAATAGGAAGAAAAAAAAATCCATGTATAAGTGGACCTGCACAGCTCAAACCTGTTATTCAAGGGTCAACTGCTATAGTGCTGCTTTTTTTTCCCCTTTAGCTGCGCCTAAAGCAAGCAAAAGTTCCCAGGCCAGGGATCGAACCTGAGCCACAGCAGTGACAATGCTGGAGCCTCAACCCACTGAGCCACCAGGCAACAGTGAGTTGTTTTTTTATTTATTTGTCTTTTTAGGGCTACACCTGTGGCATATGGAGGTTTCCAGGCTAGGGGTTGAATCAGAACTGCAGCTGCTGGCCTACACACAGCCAGAGCAACGTGGGATCTGAGCCTTATCTGCAACCTACACCACAGCTCACAGCAACACTGGGTCCTTAACCCACTGAGTAAGGCCAGGGATCGAACCTGCATCCTCATGGATGCTAATCAGATTTGTTTCTGCTGAACCATGACGGGAACTCCTAAGTTTTTTTTCAATTTTTTGTTTTTTTAAGCTAAGAACAAAAGAAAATTGAAAAAAGTAGATTCTGTAAGCAAGAGGAGGAGATGTTTCTTTCTTTCCAGAATTGCTGCAAAGTAACTGCACAATCTCTAAGTCAGTGAAAGTTTCTGGTTCTTAATGTCCTTAACTAAACCATACAGCCTCAAGAATACTGTCTTCTGAATGGAAGTTCTAAGGACATAATTAGGTATCACGAGTTCTGCGATTAAATAATTTTGGGAAATGCACAGACAGTAAACAGACAATGCTGAACAGTTTCTTAACAAAAGAATCCTCAGTGATTTCACATTTGCCAAAATGCTCCATGATTTTCCAAATAATACATAAGTCAACATTTCCTAATTATGCACTGAGCACTGTTAGTGTGATTCATATAAATGTTTGCTGGGACCAACTCTTTAATTTTAATTAAAAAGGTAAGCACTAAAATAAAGTCTTAATATCCAATTGCGGTAATACAAAAAACATTCTCTTCCACAATAACAGATTTTATCAGTTTTGGGAAATATAACCCCCTGTCTCCATTGTTCAACTCATGGCATGGTAACTTTTACTAAGTTATTTTTTAAAGGCAGGCAATATCAAGACTATGAAATCTCTGGCAACAGACCTGTCCTGGATGGACAATAATAGAGATTAGGGGCTGGCAAAGTGTAGCCTGAGGGGGCAAATCTGGCCCACCACCTGGTTTTGTCAACAGTTTTATTAGCACACAGCGGCCCTTGTTCACTGATGTATTGCCCATGGCCACTTCTGCTCTACAACATCAGGGTAGTCATGACAGAGACTGTAATGCCTGCAAAGCTTAAAATATTTACCATCTGACTCTTTACATAGATATCGCTACTCATGCTATTAGTCTGGGTGGGGTAAGGTGGATCACTGGCACACACTCAAGCCTGCTCTACTATTCACATGGTGAAAATGACAAAAGAGGGAAGTTCATTATGCAAAAAAGGTATCACTATTTTAGACCCTATATTAGACACTTATTCTTCATTCTGAGATGCATAGTATACCTATTTTACAGGGAAATTGAACTTGGTAAAGTTAAGTCACTTGCCCGAAGCGATGGAAGTACGATTTGGATTGAGGTCTGACTCCAGAACCCCATGGTCTTTCTACTGTGGTTTAATTCCTCCTTCTTGTCTTCTTTTGCCTTCCCCATTTATGGCTGAGTTCTGGCTGATACCCAGGGAAGGACTCAGAATACTAAGAGAGAAGCAGAAAGGACTTTAAACAGCTGAAGAAATGAGCAGCAGCATCATGTGTACAAGGACTGGTGGGAGGCTACAAGCCGGCAAGCTAAGGAGGGAAGCACAGACCTCCTAACCGATGGCAATACCCAGGCACCTGGATGTGCAGGATGGAGCTGAGGAAGATGAAGTCACAGGAGAGCCTAGCCCAAGTGCAGTGCCTCCCTACAGGAAAGGGTGGAGGATATTCTTTAACAACTGTTGTTTTTATCTTACTGAATAAAGGCAATAAAAAAAAAATCTTAAAATTTGCTACCTTTTCCCCTGGACTTCCAACACATTGCTTACTGTAGCTCTGACACCACATTTACCAAATGTGGAGACAAAACAACCTCCTTTTTACAAAAATAGTTACATGAGTTTCCCTCAAAGAAGGGAATCCACTTTTAATTAACAGGAAAAAACGAAGGAACTCACTTGGCTTTACGAGTACTTTATTTAGGGACTATTACATAATCTACTAGGAAAGTAGTAAGAGGATACTAAGTGATTTACCACCCAAGAAAGCTGAGCATGAACAAAGAAGACTGAAACAAAAACAGATTTAGACTACATTTGACCATCCCCTGTTCTATCAAAAAATAACAGATTTATCTACTGCATTTTCCTACCAGTTAATGTGGCAAGCAAGACTTGGCTGTTGTTACTTTGCTTTTATTAACATTTTGTTTTACCCATCAAAAATATAAAATTTTAAAGAGACTCACAGACATGGAAAACACATTTATGGTTACCAATGGGGACAGCAGAGGGGAGGGATAAATTAGGAGTCTGTGATTAACATATACACACTACTATACATAAAATAGATAACCAACAAAGACCTAATGTATAGCACAGAGAACTACATTCAACAGCTTGTAATAACCTACAATGGAAAAGAATCTGAAAATAAGCATAAATCACTTTGCTGTACACCTGAAACACAATACTGTAAATTAACTATACTTCACTAAAAATGTAGCTAAAATGCAGAAATAAAAACAAAAAAAAAGTAAAACTTTAGGGCTTGTATGAATACTAAGATTTGTGTAAGTTTAAGGCAATGGCAAATACTGTAGCATGGTTAGTACAGGAAGAAGTGACAGTTAATACAATGTACTTGTTATTCACTTTAGACCAAACCTAAAAATTTTCTTCTTTTCTTAACTAAAACCAAGTCCCTTGGTTTCACCAAAACCATAAAACTCGCATGTAATTTCTGAAGTTGTGTCTTCTGCAGTGGATAAAAAATAGAAGGGGCTCTAATAGTGTCAAAACTTATTTGTTTAATTATGTTTGTTTCCCTCACTTAAACTCACTCTTTAAAGGAATGAACACATTCATAGATGAAACTAATTACTTCATAATCTCAAATGATCCTAATTAATTTAATTGTATCTGATACCTAAATTATTTTCTTACATAAAACACACTGTACAGAAATTGAAATTCTGACTTTATTAAAATACTCTATCAAATAAGATATATAAAAGATATGCTGTTTAAGAGCACACATTCACACATTTTTATATGTCAGAAACCTGGGTTGGAATCCCAATTCTGCCATTTACTAACTGTGACTCAACATTGCTAAACTCCTTTCCTTAATAGCAAAATGAGGTAACTGCCATTATAAGGATAAAATGAGAACTGCAGGTAAACCTCGCCTACCACAGTGCCTAGCACACACTTGTTAGCTCTTTGTAATACAAACAATGAAACCTTTTCCTACTGGTAAAGGGCAGAAAAAGCTACCTAACTTATCAAGTAGCACTGAGGATTAAATGAAGTTATGTCCACAAAGCCCTGATGCATTATTGTTGTAAGAGGCAAATTATAATAATAGAAATTATTAATATAAATTGTTTCACTGTAGCTATATAATAACGAGACAAATTCCAAATTTATCTTGTGTTTTCTTACCTTCTAAGCCTACAAAAAAAAAAAAAAGACATTTTAAAACTCCAGTTAATTTGTATTGGTAAACTGTCACTATTAACAAAACAATCCTGGGAGTTCCCATGGTGGCTCAGTAGTAACGAACCTGACAAGTATCCAGGAGGATGCGGGTTCAATCCCTGGCCCTGCTCAGAAGGTCAAGGAACCGGTGTTGCCATAAGCTGTGGTGTAGGTCACAGATGTGACTCGGATCTGGTGGTGGTGTGCTGTGGCGTTGGCCCACAGTTGGAGCTCCAGTTCAACCTTTAGCCTGAGAACCGACATATGCCACACGTGAAGCCCTAAAACGCAAAAAACAAAAACAATTCTGACCTCTGAAGATAACCAAATCTCACTGTAGAACTTAACTTCATACAACAAACTTAGGAACCATACCAGTGACCACAGTCAGTCACTTTTCCAGCTTTTACAAGAGAATGAAATCTGTTTACATACTTTCAAGTACAAACGAAAAAAAAAAGAAAAAAAGGGCATTGTGGTCTACAAGGAAGACTTAGTTCTTACAGCTTTCCTAATCAAGTTAAATCAATGGCGGTAATTTATTTCAAAGATAATCTGTACCACGTACTTCACATCCTACAATGGATATGAGAAAACTCACTAAAACATTTTGAATCTTTGAATGCTAAAAAAATCTGGTTTCCTGAGGTTGCGGGTTCGGTCCCTGCCCTTGCTCAGTGGGTTAACGATCCAGCGTTGCCGTGAGCTGTGGTGTAGGTCGCAGACGTGGCTCGGATCCCGCGTTGCTGTGCCTCTGGTGTAGGACAGTGACTACAGCTCCGATTGGATCCCTAGCCTGGGAATCTCCATATGCCGCGGGAGCAGCCCAGGAAACAGCTAAAAAAAAAAAAAAGACAAAATAAATTTGAAAAAAAAAAAATCTGGTTTCCTTTTCCCTATGGAAATGAAAGAAAAATGGGTAAAAACTTTCATTTGAAGAGGAAGGGTGTTTGCAAAACTTGAAAATAATTACAGCCATTTAAGATCTAATTCTAAAACACTTTAATTATCATCTCTCTAAAACACTTTAATTACCATCTTTTTCTTTTTAATGGCTGCAACTACAATGTCTGAAAGTTCCCGTTTCAGGGGTCAAATTGGAGCTGCAGCAGCAACCTACACCACAGAAACACTGGATCTGAGCCACATCTGCAACCTATGTCACTGATTGTGGCAACATGGGATCCTTAACCCACTGAGCAAGCCCAGGGATTGAACCTACATAATCACAGAGCCTATGTGAGGTGTTTTTTTTAATTACTCAATGAATTTTATCACATTTATAGCTGTACAACGATCATTACAACCCAATTTTATAGTATTTCCATCCCAAGCCCTCAGTGCATTCCCCCACCGCCCAACCTGTCTCATTTAGAAACTGTAAGTTTTTCAAAGTCTGTGAGTCAGCATCTGTTCCGCAAAGAAGTTCAGTCTGTCCTTTTTTCAGATTCCACATGTGATAGCATTTGATGTTGGTGTCTCACTGTCCAACTGACTTCACTTCGAATATCCATGTTGCTAAAAATGCCGGTATTCTGTTCCATTTAATGGCTGAGTAATATTCCATTGTGTATATGGACCACATCTTCTTGATCCACTCCTCTGTCAATGGACATTTAGTCATGATTTTCTCTGGATAGATGCCCAGGAGTGGGATTGCAGGATCAGATGGTAATTCAGAGTTTTCTGAGGAATCTCCATACTGTTTTCCACAGTGGTTGCATCAATTTACATTCCCACCAATAGTGTAATAGGGTTCCCTTTTCTCCCCACCCTCTCCAGCATTTATTGTTTGTAGACTTTTTGATGAGGGCCATTCTGGCTGGTAAAAGGTGGTACCTCATAATGGTTTTGATTTGCATTTCTCTAATAATGAGTGATGTTGAACATCTTTTCATGTGTTTTTTGGCCATTGGTATGTCCTCTTTGGAGAATTGTCTGTTTAGATCTTCTACCCGTTTTTTGATAGAGTTGTTTGTTTTTATGGTATTGAGCTGCAGAAGGTGTTTATAAAGTTTGGAGATTAATCCCCTGTCAGTCCCTTCATTTGTAAATATTTTCTCCCATTCTGTGGGCTTTTTGTTTCTTGTAGTTTCCTTTGCTGTGCAGAAACATTTAAGTTTAATTAAGTCCCATTTGTTTATTTTTGTTTTTATTGTCATTACTCTAGGAGGTGGATCTGAGAAGATATTACTGTGGTTTATGTTGGAGAGCATTTGGCCTGTATTTTCCTCTAAGAGTTTTATAGTATCTGGTCTTACATTTAGGTCTTTAATCCATTTTGAGTTTTTTTGTGTGTGTGTGTATGGTGTTAGGGAGGTTCTAATTTCATTCTTTTCCATGTGGTTGTCCAGTTTTCCCAGAACCACTTATTGAAGGGGCTGTCTTTTCTCCATTGTATATTCTTGCCTCCTTTGTCATAGATTAGCTGACTGTAAGTGCGCGGGTTTAATTCTGGGCTTTCTATTTTGTTCCACTGATTTACATTTCTGCCTTTGTGTTTTTCCATCTGTTTGTGTCATCTTTGATTTCTTTCATCAGTGTCTTATAGTTTTCAGAGTATAGATCTTTTGTCTCTTTAGGTAGGTTTATTCCTAAGTATTTTATTCTTTTTGATGTGATGGTAAATGGGATTGTTTCCATAATTTCTCTTTTTTGATCTTTCGTTGTTAGTTTGTAGAAATGCAGTCGATGTCGGTGTATTTTTTTCCCCTTAATTACACTTTTATTACTCAAATGAATTTATCACATCTGCAATTGTATAATGATCATAACAATCCAATTTCACAGGATTTCCATCCCACAACCCAAGCACATCCCCCCACCCCACAAACTGTCTCCTCTGGAGACCATAAGTTTTTCAATGTCTGTGAGTCAGTATCTGTTCCACAAAGAAGTTCAGTCTGTCCTTTTTTCAGATTCCACATGTCAGTGGTCATGTTGGTGTCTCATTGTATGGCTGACTTCACTTAGCATGATAATTTCTAGGTCCATCCATGTTGCTAATACCGGTATTTTGTTCTTTTTAATGGCTGAGTAATATTCCATTGTGTATATATACCACATCTTCTTGATTCACCCCTCTGTCAATGGACATTTAGGTTGTTTCCATGTCTTGGCTATTGAAAATAGTGCTGCAAAGAACACTGGAGTACATGTGTCTTTGCAAGTCATGGTTTTCTCTGGATAGATGCCCAGGAGTGGGATTGCTGGATCGAATGGCAGTTCTATTTTTAGTTTTCTGAGGAATCTCCATACTGCTTTCCACAGTGGTTGCACCAATTTACAATCCCACCAACAGTGTACTAGGGTTCCTTTTTCTCCACACCCTCTCCAGCACTTATTATTTGTAGACTTTTTGATGAGGGCCATTCTGGCTGGTATAAGGTGGTACCTCAGAGTGGTTTTGATTTGCATTTCTCTAATAA
The DNA here is from genome assembly GCF_016906955.1 of Phacochoerus africanus. Classification (NCBI taxonomy): domain Eukaryota; kingdom Metazoa; phylum Chordata; class Mammalia; order Artiodactyla; family Suidae; genus Phacochoerus; species Phacochoerus africanus. The sequence continues at coordinate 48,270,499 of NC_062555.1, forward strand.
TGAGTGATGTTGAACATCTTCTCATGTGTTTTTTGGCCATCCGTATGTCATCTTTGGAGAATTGTCTGTGTAGATCTTCTGCCCATTTTTGGATGGAGTTGTTTGTTTTTTTGGTTTGGAGCTGCAGAAGATGTTTGAAAATTTTGGAGATTAATCCCTTGTCAGTTGATTCACTTGCAAAGATTTTCTCCCATTCTGTGGGTTGTCTTTTCGTGTTGTTTAGGGTTTCCTTTCCTGCGCAGAAACTTTGAAGTTGGATTAGGTCCCATTTGTTTATTTTTGTTTTTATTGTCAATACTCTTAAGAGGTGGATCTGAGAAGATATTGCTGTCGTTATGTCAGAGAGTGTTTGGCCTATGTTTTCCTCTAAGAGTTTTATAGTGTCTGGTCTTAAATCTAGGTCTCTAATTCATGTGGAGTTTATTTTTGTGTATGGTATTAGGGAGTGTTCTAATTTCATTCTTTTCCATGTGGCTGTCCAGTTTTCCCAGCACTACTTATTGAACAAGCTGTCCTTTCTCCATTGTATATCCTTGCCTCCTTTGTCATAGATTAGTTGGCTGTAGGTGTATTAATTTTGGATCCTGTGACTCTGCCAAATTCATTGATGAGCTCTAAGAATTTTATGGTACCATCTTCAGAATTTCCTATGTATAATATTATGTCATCTGCAAATAGTGATAGTTTTACTTCTTCCTTTCCAATTTGGATTCCTTTTATGTCTTTTTCTTCTCTGACTGCCATGGCTAGGACTTCCAAAACTATGTTGAATAATAGTGGCAGGAGCAGGCATCCCTGTCTTATTCCTATCTCAGTGGAAATTCTTCCAGCCTTTCACCATTAAGAATGATGTCAGTTCTGGGTTTATCATATATGGCCTTTATAATATTGAAGTAGGTTCCCTTTGTGCCCACATTCTGAAGGATTTTTATCAGAAAGGGGTGTTGGATTTTGTCAAAGGCTTTTTCTGCATATATTGAGAGGATCATATATGGTTTTTATTCTTCAGTTTGTTAAGATGGTGTATCACACTGAATGATATGAGGATGTTGAAGAATCCTTAAATCCCACTTGGGCATGACGTACAATCCTTTGAAGGGATTGTTGGATTCGATTTGCTAGTATTTTGTTGAGGATTTTTGCATCTATGTTCATCAGTGATATTAGCCTGTAATTTTCTTTTTTTGAGGTATCTTTGTCTGGTTTTGGTATCAGGGTGATGGCCTCATAGAATGAGTTTGGGAGTATCCCTTCCTCTGCAATTTTTTGAAATAGTTTCAGAAGGAGAGGTATTCGCTCTTCTCTAAATGTTTGACAGAATTCACCTGTGAAGCCATCTGGTCCTGGATTTTTCTTTGTTGCAAGTCTTTAAATCACAATTTCAATTTCAGTACTTGTGACTGGTCCATTCATCTTTTCTATTTCATCTTGGTTTAGTTTTGGAAGATTGTACTTTTCTAAGATTTGTCCATCTCTTCTAGGTTGTCTGTTTTATTGGCATATAATTGCATGTAGTAGTCTCTTATGACCCTTTCTATTTGTCAGGGCCATTTAAACTTCTTTTCCATTTCTAATTTTATTGTATCATGTCATCTGCAAATAGTGATAGTTTTACTTCTTCCTTTCCAATTTGGATTCTTTTTATTTTTCTTCCTTTTTTTTTTTTTTTTTGTCTTGTCAAGACTGCACCTGCAGTATATGGAGGTTCCCAGGCTAGAGGTCTAATCAGAGCTACAGCTGCTGGCCTGTGCCAGAGCCATAGCAACGCCAGATCCTTAACCCACTGCACGAGGCCAGGGATTGAACCCAAAACCACATGGTTCCTAGTTGGATTCACTTCTACTGTGCCACGACAGGAACTCCCATCTTCTCTGATTTCTGATTGCTGTGGCAAATGAGTCCTTTCTCTTTTTTTCTTAAAAAGTCTGGCTAAGAGCTTATCAATTTTGTTGACCTTTTCAAAGAACCAGCTTGTAGTTTCATTGATCTTTTCTATGGTTTTCTTCATTTCTATTTCATTGATTTCTGCTCTGATCTTTATGATTTCTTTTCTTCTACTAACTTTAGGTTTTGTCTGTTCTCTCTCTAGCTACTTTAGATATAAAGTTAGGTTGTTCATTTGAGCTTTTTCCTGTTTCCCAAGGTTGGCTTGTATTACTATAAACTTCCCTCTTAGAACTGCTTTTGCTGCATTCCATAGGTTTGGGAGTGTTGTCTCTTTGCTGTCACTTGCTTCTAGGTATGTTTTTAATTTCCTCTTTGATTTCTTCAGTGATCCATTGGTTGTAGCATGTTGTTTACTCTCCATGTGTTTGTGTTTTTCGCAGTTTTTTCTTGTTATTGATTTCCAGTCATACAGCATTGTGGTCGGAAAAGATGCTTGATATGATTTCAATTTTCTGAAAGCTACCGAGGCTTGATGTGTGGCCCAGAATGTGATCAACCCTAGAAAATGTTTCGTGCACTTGAGAAGAATGTGTATTCTGCTGCTTTTGGATGGCATGTACTATAAATATCTATTAAGTCTATCTAGTCTAACGCTTCATTTAGGCCCTGTGTTACCTGTTGATTTTTCTGTCTGGATGATCTGTCCATTGCTGTAAGTGGGGTGTTAAAGTCCCCCACTATGATTGTGTTACTGTCAATTTCTCCTTTTAAGGCTGTTAGCAGTTGCCTTATATACTGAGGTGATCCTATGTGGGTGCATATATATTTGCAATTGTTACAGATTCTTCTTGGATTGATTCTTTGATCATCATGTAATGTCCTTCTTTGTCTCTTATAATATTCTTCAAGGTCTGTTTCATCTGATACGAGTATTGTTACTAGAGCTTTCTTTTGATTCACATTTGCATGGAATTATTTTCTTCCATCTTCTCACTTTGAATTTGTGCGTGTCCCTAGAAGTGAAGTGGGTCTCTTGAAGGCAGCATATATATGGGTCTTGTTTTTGTATCCATGCAGCCAGTCTATGTCTTTTGATGGGGGCATTTAGTCCATTTACATTTAAGGTAATTATTGATATGTATGTTATTGCCATTTTATTAACTGTTTTGGATTTGGTTTTGTTGCTCTTTTTTCTTCCCTCCCTCTCTTGTTCTTTCCTCTTGTGGTTTCATGACTATCTTTAGTGTTACATTTGAGTTGACTTTTTATTTGTGTATCAATTGTAGATTTTTGGTGTGCAGTTACCCTGAAGTTTTGATATAGGAGTCTGTATATATATATATATATATATATATATATATATATATAGGAGATGTATATATATATATATACATATATATATACATATATATATATAGGAGTCTGTATATATATATATATACATATATATATATATATATATATAGGAGATTGTTTTAAGTTGTTGGTCTCTTAAACTGCAAGTGCATCTCCATCTGCAAGTGCATCTCCATTTTCCTACATTTGCACCCACCTCTTCTCGTGATTTCTGATTTTAGCAGCATATTTGTGCATGGATGATTTCCTACCTTTACTGTACATATGCCTTTCCTGGGGAGCCTTGTCATTCATGGCATTTTTGTTTCTGGTTGTGGCCTTTTCTTTTCTGCCTAGAGAAGTTCCTTTAGTATTTGTTGTAAAGCTGGTTTAGGGTTGCTGAATTCTCTTAGCTTTGGCTTATCTGTAAAGCTTTTGATTTCTCCTTCAAATCTGAATGAGAGCCTTGTTGGATAAAGTCATCTTGGTTGGAGGTTTCTTTCTTTCATCAGGTTAAGTATGTCGTGCCAGTCCCTTCTGGCCTGCAGAGTTTCTGCTGAAAAATCTGCTGATAACCTTATCGGGGTTCCCTTGTATGTTGTTTGTTTTCCCTAGCTGCTTTCAATATTTTTTCTTTGTCTTGAATTTTGGTCAGTTTGGTTCATATGTTTCTCAGGGTGTTCTGCCTTGGGTTTATTTTCTATGATACTTATAGTGCTTCCTGGATTTGAGCTAAGTGGTTCCTTTCCTGTGTTAGGGAAGTTTTTGGCTATTATCTTTTGGGATATTTTTTCTGTCCCTTTCTCTCTCTCTCTTCTCCTTCTGGCACCCCTATAATATGGATGTTGGTGTGTTTAATGTTGTCCCAGAGTTCTCTGAGACTGTCTTCATTTCTTTTCCATTATTTTTCTCTTTTCTGTTCTGCATCAGTGAGGTGGATCAGTGACGTCCACCTCGCTTATTCGCTCTTCTGCCTCCTGTATTCTGCTGTTGGTTGCTTCTAATGAATGTTTTATTTCAGTTATTGTATTTTTCATCTCTGCTTGCTTAAGTTTTAAATCTTGTATCTCTTTGCTCAGTGTTTCCTGTAAATTATCAGTCTCTGCCTCCAGTTTATTTCCAGTGTCTCGCATCATCTTCAGCATCATCAGTCTAAAGTCTTTTTCCTGGAGGCTGATAATCTCCAGAGCACTTAGCTGTTTTTCTGAGGCTTTTTCTTGTTCCCTCATCTGTGTTATAATTCTCTGCCTTTTCATATTTATAGGTTTTTGGTGTGGTCTTTTTTTGCAGACAATAGAATTGGAGCCTCTCTTATTTCTGATGTCTGCCCCCCTTGTGGCTGAAGTTGGTATGGGGGGCTTGCTATAGGCTTCCTGATGTGAGAGACTGGTGCCTGCCTACTGGTAGGTAGGGATGATGCCTATCCCTCTGGTGGGTGGGGCTTTGTCCCTGTGTGCCTGGTGGGTCTTTAGACAGCCTGTTTACCAATGGCTGGGTCTGTGATCCCACCTAGATTATTGTTTGGTCTGGGGCTTCTCAGTGCTGATGGGTGGGACCAGATTTTCCCAAAACGGCCACCTCTAGAGGAATACAAGCTGATGAATATCCCCAAGAGCTTTGCCTCCAATGTCCTTCCCCCACAAGGAGCCACAGTCACCCCATTTTCCCAAGAAATCCTCCAAGAACTGCAGTCAGGTCCAACCCAGATTCCTATGGGGCCTCTGCTTTGCCCTGGGACCCAGTGCACATGAAAACCTGTGTGCACCTTTCAAGAATGGGATCTCCCTGGAGTTCCCGTCATGGCTCAGTGGTTAACGAATCCAACTAGGAACCATGAGGTTACAGGTTCGATCCCTGGCCTTGCTCAGTGGGTTAAGGATCCGGCGTTGCCATGAGCTGTGGTGTAGGTTGCAGATGTGGCTCGGATCCCATGTTGCTATGGCTCTGGCGTAGGCCGGCGGCTACAGCTCTGATTCGACCCCTAGCCTGGGAACCTCCCTATGCTGCAGGAGCAGCCCAAGAAATGGCAAAAAGACAAAAAAAAAAAAAAAGAATGGGATCTCTGTTTCCCCCAGCCTCGTGGAGCTCCTGTGCACAAGCCCCACTGGCCTTCACTGCCAGAGGATCTGGGGGTTCTTTCTGCCAGTGCCAGATCGCCAGGCATGGGGACCTGATGAGGGGCTCAGAACTCTCACTTGTGTAGGTGAGTCTCTGTGATCCAGTTTCTTTCCAGTCTGTGGGCTTCCCATCCAGTGGGTATGGGATTGCTTATATTGTGTAATTGCCCCTTCTATTGTCTTGGTGTGGCCTCCTCTTTGTCTTCTGGAATAGGATACCTTTTTGAAAGTTTCTAGTCCATTTGGATGAAGGTTGCTCAGTGTTTGGTTGTAATTTTGTTGTTTTTATGAGAGAAGGTGAGCTGCAGTCCTTCTATTCTGCCATCTTAATCCCATCTCCTATGTGAGATTCTTAACCCCTAAGCCACAATGGGAACTCCTAAATTATCTCTTTAGTTGGTATTTACAGCCATAATAAAAAAGGAAATTATATTCCTTCTTGTAAAGGTCTTTAGTGCTCATGTAAATATCACATGAATTATCTTATTTCCTACAAAAATATAAATAAACCATGATAAAAGTATGTATCACCTCAGGAGTTACATTTAATATGGTCAGAATGAAAAGTTGATTCTTCTACACCTAAATAGAACAAGCAATGTGATTTCCTGATCTCATTTCAAATAGCAAAACTGTGGCAAACAAGCTAGTCAATCTTTTTTTTTTAAACCCTATTAAAAAAAAAAAATTTTGCAAATTAACCTCCTAGTAATAAAATGGTAGCAGTGTTACACCTGAACTTAATTAGTAATTTATGTCTATTTCAATTTGACCCTGACAACCAAAATACGCCTTCTAGTAGGTGAGGTATTCTTTGTATTATAATTGACCAAACCACGCTCAGAATGAAAAACTTACTTTTTAATAGAGGGAAGGATAGATTAGACCTTCAGCTCAGAAGAGATAAAATATGGCCTACGGAAGTTACGCCTCTTATCTGTCTTCACAAATGTCTTCCAAACATGAGAAGACTGCACATTGCCAACAAGGCAAGGAGTTGTAGGATGTAATCTACATTAAATACCCTCTTTTCTTCATCTTTCTCCAATACACAAGATTAATACTGAGAGTGTAATAGGCAATCTTTACTCTTGTTCATCAAATCATTTCTGGCTGCCTTCAGGCACACAGTATGATCATGCTTTCTGGTCCTTCTAGAGTCGCTGGGGCTGGGGAACTAATTCTTAATTCTGGCCAATGAGTTGGGAGTCAGAGCCACTTCCATTACTTGTGGACTAGACTATTTAACTGCTGTGGACGAGGTCACTATGCGTATCTGCTGCAGCAGCCTGGTTCCCCAGCTGATCCATGATAAAACGTGACACAAACAAGAACTAAATTTTTGAGGTTGCTTGAAATCACATGTCATAACCTAGTTATCCTGACTGATATAAACAGGTCCCAGAAGTGGAGTTATTATACACTGATATAACACAAAGACTAAAAGGAAGCAGGCAAAGTTCTCAGAGGTTGCAGCATGGCATTCCACATTAGGCAGCACAAAATATTTGGTAGAAGTCAGTTACAATAACCTGGAAAGCAGATCATGTAATTAATAAACTTACAGTTCTAGGAGAAGAGGGGAAAAAAACCTGGACATGAAAATTATGGGTTGGTTGCTCTATGTTTGCTATTACAAGAAACAAATTTTTAAAACTGACCAGTTTGGGAGTTCCCATTGTGGTGCAGTGGACACGAATCCAACTAGGAACCATGAAGTTGCAGATTCGATCCCTGGCCTTCCTCAGCGCGTTAGGGATCCAGTGTTGCCGTGAGCTGTGGTGTAGGTCACAGATACGGCTTGAATCTGGCCTTGTTGGGGCTGTGGCAGAGGCTGGCAGCTGCAGTTCTAATTAGATCCCTAGCCTGGGAACCTCCATATGCCACGGGTGCACCCCTACAATGCAAAAAAAAACAAAAAACAAAAAAAAAACCAAAAAAAAACCTGACCAGTTTGTATGCAGGAGTGAAAGAGAAGAGGTCAAAAATTTGAGGACTTGATGAAGAGTGCTTCTCAACTCAAAGCATAAATTAAAAAATCAAGAAGGCCTCTGAGGAACAAAAGAGGATATGGCTGAAGCTAAGGCAGGGTCCTGATACCCACAGTTAAAACATCTGAATGGATTAGAGCCTCAGAGCAGAGACCCACAGAAAACCGGACACACAATAAATGCTCTCAGTTGAATAAAATGTTTGGGGGAAAAGAGACAGACAGAGCAGCTCTTCCAGCAGGCCTCTGGTATTAGCATTAAGGATCTAGATCCCTATAAAGAACTGAAGAGGACAGGCTATCTTGCATACTGAGCTAAAAGGAACCACCAGAAGCCTACAAAGTTGTGCTGCCAAGAAACAAGGAAAAACCAAGAGCCCAGATTAAAATCAACTGACTTAAAAGTACACTCACGTCTCCTATCTTCTATGTGCAAGCAGCAGCCCGTGAGGCACTTCGGCTCCCAAAAGGCTTATCCTCCAACATCTACTTGAGATGAGGCTAAGGAAGACGATGGAAAGGAGGAATCTCCTAGATTCAATATCTGGACCCACAAAACCCAGACAGTCGTCTAGTACCCAGATAAGAATATTCCCCACATCCAGGGGAAGAGGACCTTATAAAGCCAGCCTGGTGGGATTTGAGTTGCTCCAGGTTAGGGACTGCTGTGTTTCCATTATCCGAAGGGGATATTTGCTGAGGTTATCAGGCCTCTGTTATTCCAACGTATGATGAATGTGTGTGTGGTGGTGGGAGGGGTGCAGATAAATGTTTTCACTCACAGATCTCCAGATGAAGAGAAAGCATATCCAGACCTGATGTAGAGAATTATGTGTATCACCTGGAAATCCTAATACTTTCAGCTTGTTACTCCTTAGCTGGGCCTTGCAGGATGGGTTCACTGGGGAGGAGATGAATACATTTTGTCTGTGGGAAGGAAGAGTGAGCCAACTCTTTGGCTGACCAGAAGGGCAGTATCTGTCTATTACTATTGTCTGTGAAATATTTTTTTTTTTTTTGTTCTTTTCCATCTGGTCATACGGCAGGATTGTATCTCCTGGTCAACTATATGGTGAGGTAGAGCCATATAACTTGTTCTGGCCAGTGAACTGTGAGCTGAGGTGACACAGAACCTCATGCCTGGCTTCTAGCCATAGCATCTGAATAAATGATACAGGATATGAGCTCTCCCAGCGCTCTTTATTATAATGTCCAGCAATGTTCAGAATGGAGGTGGTCCCGTCAGCTGGATTCTGGAGTAAGGTCATGTAGAACAGAACACCCATAGCAACCCAGCAGACGATGCAGTGTCAGAATAAAGCTACCAAGATTTCAGGACTGTTATGTTTACAGTATAACCTTGCCGATCTTGTCTGATAAATAGAGGAAAACCCTTAGAGCCACTCAACATTTGAGTCTGAGGCAGGTTAATAGATCAACTAGTTCAAGTTTCTTCTACAAATGATAAACATGAGGTCTACAGTTAAGTGACCTGTCTAATCACACAGTAACCACATGGTAGAAGAATCATTATCCTCATGTAATTCTAAATTACAATGGGAGTTATGTTCCTAATCTCTAAACACAGCTCTGGGACAAACTGAACTAAAAACATATGAATAAATTAGCAATGGGCCAATCCAGTCATTCACTCAACAGATAATGGAAGCATTAAGCACCAATGCTAAAGGTACCTGGAGCTCAGAATTATGTGGTAAAGGCTAATCAAAACACTACACATAGGGTGGGGGAAAAAATGTAATTGTAATGTATACATGTAAGGATAACCTAACCCCCTTGCTGAACAGTGGGAAAATAAAAAAAAATTATATTAAAAAAAAAAAAACAAACAAAAAAACCCACTACACATATGGGAGTTCCATATGTGTTGGATTAAGAATCCAACCTCAAGGAGTTCCCGTAGTGGCTCAGCAGAACCGAATCCAACTAGCAACCATGAAGTTGCGGGTTTGATCCCTGGCCTTGGTCAGTGGGTTAAGGATCTAGCATTGCTGTAAGCTGTAGGTCGCAGACAAGGCTCGGATCTTGTGTTGCTGTGGCGTCAGCTCTGATTCAACCCCTAGCCTGGAAATTTCTATATGCCTCAGGTGCAGCCCTGAAAAGGAAAAAAAAAAAAAATGTATCCAACTGCAGTGGCTCAGGTCACTGCGGGGGCATGGGTTTGATCCCTGGCCCAGTGCAGTGGGTTAAAGGAGCTGGCATTGCCACAGCTGTGGCTCAGATCCTGGCCTGGAAACTTCCACATGCCTCTGCTGTGGCCATTAAAAAAAAAAACAACAACCTAGAATGGAAGTTTACAACAGTAACTGCTAGGAAAGATACATTATGGGAGCATGTAACAGACCTATCCTAATGGGTAGATAGATATCTAAGAAGTGACCTTGAACTGAGATCTGGGGGATCAGTAGGAGATTACCATACCAACCCGCAGAGGAATACTTTCAGTACATGCTAATAAATAAGAAATGATCCAAATGATCCTGTGATTGGAAGGAACCTGGAGGCTTTAGAGGAGCAAAAAGGAGGCAAGGGCCAGATTACAAATTCCGTAAGGCCTCATATATAATCCACTTTAAGAGCAATAGGAACCCTTTACAGGTCTTGAGCAGGAAGTGACACAATGAGATTTCAGTTTTCAAAAGACCACTGGTTGTGTAAATACCCAGGAAGGCAGCAACTGCAGTCTTCAGAAGACTCATTAGAAAGGTACTGAAATCCAGGCAAGAAATGTTATCCCTGAATTAGGGACATGGCACTAAAGATGATTACATATGAACTATTTAAGAAATTAAACACCAGTACACTGGAATTTTTATTCAGGATATTTTAAAACTCCTGCTAGCTGATCTAAACTTTCATCCTAGTTCTCTTATTTCTCCACTGTGGTATACAGTAAATCCAAATACATTAAACCAAGTGAAAGCACAGCATACACCAATACCATATGGCTAGACTACTATTTATTTCACAAGGACGCCTCTCCAAAGGCTCCAGCAACACTTTTAGAAGATATATATATTCTATTATTTCCCAAATGATAAGGCAGGCTACTTAGTGAAAACCTGCTAGAACAGATCGTAGAAATCAGATTTTAAAATTCAAATTTAATATTTATTCCAGGAAGGACTTAAAATGCTTGGGTCCAGAAACAAAGGAACATTATAGTTTTCAAATTGGAGTCTTGCTCGTGATATAATTTATAAGGCATCCTTTAGAAATAAGAGTTGTAAATATGAGCAAAAATTAATATTCAACTGAGAAATTTCATACAGAAAAAATGCAGTCCTAAAAATAAGAAGACCAGGAAAAAAAAGTTAATTCTATCACCAGCATTTCTTTATTCTGTTCATCTTCAAAAAAACAGAAGAGGGGAGTTTGCATCATGGCGCAGTGGATACGGATAGGACCAGCAACCATGAGGTAGCGGGTTCGATCTCTGGCCTTGCTCAGGGGGTTAAGGATCCAGCATTGCCGTGAGCTATGGTGTAGGTCGCAGACACGGCTCAGATCTGGTGTTGTTGTGGCTGTGCCAAAGGCTGACAACTGTAGCTTGGATTAGACCTCTACCTGGGAACTTCCATATGCCGACGGTGTGACCCTAAAAAGACAAAAAGAAAAGAAAAAAAAAAAAAGAACAAAAATGGTTCACTGCTATAAAAAGATAGGAGGAATTTATGTATTCTACAAAATCACAGTAGGAAAGTTCAGACAAAGCAGAACTCACCAGATGTTTTTAAATGGTGTACAGAAAAAAACCAAGACAAAGGAATCCAGGAATGTATTTTTATGAAATTCATTCTATGATACTTTCTGATACACAGAAAAAAAGACCACTTTTATTTTATTAGAATTGCATTACAAAGGAAAAAATCACCAAGGGAAAAAAAATTTATAGAATTTTCACAGTGTCAAAAGGCCTCTGTGAAACTGAAAAGGAAACTTCAAGGAAGATAATAAAAAGAAAATTGCAACCAAAATATTGGTTTTCAAGATACTTTCAAATCAGAGAGAAATAATTTTAAGGCAAAAATTTTGGAGGAAAATAACTGATTTTGATTTCGCATGATTTTGCCTGTATTTACCTCAAATGAGGGGACTAAAAAGAGATGACTTTGGAGTTCACACTGTAGTGCAGTGGGTTAAGAATCTGAGTGGAGTGGCCTGGGTCGCCGCAGAGGCCCAGGTTTGGATACCCAGCCTGGTGCAATGGGTTAAAGGATCCAGTGTTGGAAGTTCCTGGCCTGGGAACTTCCATATGTCATAGAGGTGGCCATTAAAAAAAAAAAGGAGGAGTCTCACCTCATCGTGGCTAAGTGGTTAATGAACCTGACTGGCATCCATGAGGAAGCGAGTTCGAGCCCTGGCCTCACTCAGGGGGTTAAGGATCCGGCATTTCCGTGAGCTGTGGTGTCGGTCACAGACGTGGCTCGGACCCAGCGTTGCTCTAACTGTGGTGTAGGCTGGCAGCTACAGCTTTGATTACACCCCTAGCCTGGGAACCTCCATATGCTCTGGGTGCGGCCCTAAAAAGACAAAAAATACTAATACTAATATACTACTAATAATAACAACAAAGGAGATTGAGTTTCAGGAACTCAATATTAGAAGCTGGCTTACACAGTTGTATTAGACTCCAAGTGATAAGACACCAACTACTCAAAAGTAAAAATAATCTGATCTCTACAACAAGGCCTTAAAAAGACTGCCTCAGATTACAGTTTATTTACCACATGAACTATAAGCTCCTTAAAGGAAAAATATGTCTGTGGACTTCATAATACTTAGTATTATACTCTGTAAGTGTACATTTACAAATACTTGATAAATCAACAGAATATAAAATAAGAGCTTTTAGCAGAGCATTTCACAAAACCTACTTTTGGAAAGGCCATGACATTTTCTCTGTCTTACAATTCTGGATTATCAGAATGTCCTATGTCCTTCCCAACCATAGAGAAAACATGAAAAACTACAGCTTACACCCTACTTTACCAGCCTTATTCCAAAAGCTCAAAGGCAGTTAAATCAGGTGTTTGACTACCATTTAATTTTTTTTTATTTTTGTCTTTTTAGGGCCACACCCTTGGCATATGGAAGTTCTCAGGCTAGGGGTCAAATCAGAGCTGCAGCTGTTGGCCTGCACCACAGTCACAGCAACACTGCATCCTTAACCCACTGACTGAGGCCAGGGATCAAATCCACATCCTCACGGATACCAGTCGGGTTTTTTCCTGCTAAGCCACGACGAGAACTCCTGACTGCCATTTTATCTTTCTTTCTATCTATGTATCTATTTATTTTGCTTTTTAGGGCCACACCCACAGTATATGGAGGTTCCCAGGCTAGGGGTCGAATTAGAGCTAGAGCTGCTGGCCTACGTCACAGCCACAGCAACACCAGATCCGAGCTATGTCTGTGACCTACACCACACAGCACAGCAGTGCCAGAGCCCTGACCCACTGAGCAAGGCTAGGGATGGAACCTGTAGCCTCATGGACACTAGTCAGATTTGTTTCCACTGTGCTGCATTGGGAACTCCCCTGATTAGAATATAAACAAAGTACCTGTATTTTTCCAGAACCTTAAAAAAACTTTTTTTATGTCCACATTTGCAGCATATGGAACTTCCTGGGCTAGGAGTCAAATCAGAGCTGCAGCTGCAGTCCTACACCACAGCCACAGCAACCAGATCCTTAACCCACTGAGCGAGGCCAGGGATTGAACCCGCATCCTCATGGATACTACATCACATCCTTAACTTGCTAAGCCACAATGGGAACTCCCCAAAACTTTTAAAGCGTTAAAGAAACCTCTGTGCCAGAACTGTGCCAGAACAATATTAAGTTTTTAAGATAAAACACCATCTCTGCTGTAAAAAAGGCTTATAGTGAAAGAAACAATTATAAATGAATTTGTTTTCTAAAACTCTAGGTGACAGTACTTGGAAAGGGTGAGTCAAGAAGAGCGTCATAAACGTTGAATAAACTACGGGGCAGGAAAGGCATTTGCGTCTATACGGCCGGGGTGAGCAAAGGCAGACGTGAGACACTGAGAGAATAAGTTCAGTTTACCCTGGAAGTAGCCAGACTCCATGCTGGTCTAAGGCACATTACCCTTGGGTGGGTCCCCCCCCCGCCGCACAGTGTGTAGTGTGGGTCTGGGTGACCAACAGGGTATGGTACAAATGATGGGAGTCACTCCCGGGACAGGACAAAGTTATAAGTCGGCAGCCTGTGTCTGAGGAGCCCTCTCACTCGATTCTACACAAGCTTTCTCGTGGGTCATTTGCTCTGGGGGAGCTGGGCATCAGGCTCTGAGGACACATAGGTGGTCACAGAAAGGCCTGTGTGATGACTGCAGCCCTGAACGGCTCTCTGCAGACGCTGAGCCAGAACCACCTGGTAAGGTTGTTCCCAGATTCCTGATCTCAGAAACTGAGATTAATGTGCGCTGTGGTAAGCTGCTAAATTTTGGGTAAGCAGTTAGGCAGCAAGAGATAACACATATGTTGGTACTAACAGTCTTCACTGTAAAACAAAAACCTCAATCAGACTGGTTTTGGCACTAGGCCATGGTCTTCGAGGACATCAGTGGAGAAGCTGGTAACAAAAGCTTCATGGTGTTTCAGAAGGTGAGGTGAGGGCAGAAAAGTGAGGTGAATGTTACTGGAGACTAGAGGAGGGGGCATCTGACAGGAAAGAGCACAAAGTTTATTAACACCGTCACCCTGAGTTATGTGACAACTTACCTAGTGAACTGGATGATTTAGCTAAGGAGATTTTCAGCCAGTGAGCTGAAAGTGCTGCCCTGTTTTTCTGCTATATATAGTAAAAAAAAAAAAAAAAAAAAGGAGAGAGAAGAAATAAACCAAATGAAGAACCATACAGAGTAGCCAGGACTTGCTGGTTTTGACAATTTGCAGTCTCACCAACTGCAAACAGTGCTGAAAGTCAGAAATGGATGCTGAGCCAAGATCGAATCCAGGGCATCAGCAGAAGAACAAGGTCTAAAAACTAAGCTGAGGGAGTGACTATAGAAACCTCTTGTTAAGACCTCAGAAAGATCAAAGATGGTGTCTCAGAGTATTATTCCGTCCGACAAAAGGCCTGCTAAACAGAACTCTGTGCTTTAAAGATTCTCTCAATCAAACAATAAGGCTTTTAGGAAGCTAAGGGTGTTGCCTCTCAGTAGAAGCTCAAGGCAGTAAACGGCTTATCTCAAAGAGATCCACAGGTGCGTCTTTCAACTAAGGAACGGACTCCAATAAAATTCCAACCTAGCTTTTAAAAGAATTATATATTCAGAAACATTACCAGGCCAGCTAGAACTGATGGGGATAAAAATAATACAAATGAAAAGAGGTTTTCAGAGTCCTAAACTTTTAGCAGGAAGCAAATTAGGAAAACTCGGTAGTAAGCATGCTCTACTTTTCAGGAAAAAGAGAGGGTGAACCAAATACTTTTGGCTTGGGTCAGTTTCACCCAGGAGCTGACAACTAAGGACTTAGCATCATTGCCCAACTGGATTTCAGAAATACTATGGACCAGGGACTCCCTGTGCACACCACCCCTACCCTCTGCCTCCCCCAGAATGGGAGTGTTTTATAAAGGTTATCCTAAGTCTGACCCAATACTGTATACTGGGAAGGGTGGAGGGAGCAGATACCTCTCTCTAGCCTCATGGGTTAAGAGGAATTTGTACTTGAGAAGCTGTACTTATGGAACATTTGAGAGGCCTCAATTGTACCTGAAACCAATTTGGATAAGACCCTTATACTGTAATGGGATGAGACTTTTGGGGGCTTTGGAAGAGACTGAGAATATTCTGCAATGTGGCCAACTGTGGTCGACAGCTTCCAATGACCCCCATCTCCTGGCATTCACAGCCTTTTGTAGTCCCCTCCTACATGTAGCAGGTTGGCTTGGGTGACCAACAGCGTAAGACAGAAGTGATGGTATGTAAGTTCCAAACTCAGATCACAGATCTGTGTGCTCTGCCACTTTTGGATCACTCCCTCTGGGGGAAGCCTGCTGCTGCCCTAACCAACAGCTTTACTGGGACTTCATGAAAGACTGCGCCTAAGATTCCAAGCCTTCACAAACTGTTTAAGTGTTGTTTTAAGCTGCTACTTTTGGCAGTAACACAGCAATAAAGAACAAAGGAGGGGAAAGGGGAAAAAACTGGAAATGGAGACAGAGGTCAGATCATGCAGGGCCCAGTAAACTCCACTAAAAGGTTTTGCGCATTTTATTCTATTAAGAAAAGGAGCAATTTAAGAATTTTAGATAGAAAAATAACAACTGGACTCATATTTTGACAATATCACCCTGGTAACTTTGAGGGAGATGATAAACTTGAAAACTAGAGTAGGAAAGCCAGTTAAAAAGTAATACAAACCTTTCAGAATCAGAAGGCATTCTAATCTTTTTGTTGGATTGTTTATGTTTTTTAAGTTTTATTGAAGTGTAGTTGATTTACAAGGTTATAAGTTCTGCTGTACAACAAAGTGATTCATTAATACGTATACACATGTACATTCTCTTTCAGATTCTCTGTGCTATACAGCAGGTCCCCATTGGTCAATCTTGTTTAAATGTGGGGTACAAGACCCTTCTGAATCATCTGCAGTCATGAAAGCCCTCCCAGGAGTAGATATTGCTTCCTCCAGCTGAGAACAGTTTTATGAAACAGTGTACAAAAGCAATCACAATTCCCTCATTTTCTAGTTTCAAATCTTCACACTTTAAAACTAGATGTTCTTTATCAGATGACCTTTTACAGAATGTTGTATGAAGTGGACTCTTATTCAAATAGACTTTCCATTATATTGCTCTAAGCACTTGCTAAGTATATGCTTTATATCCAATGGTTATCTGCAGTCTCCCTTTAGTTTCTGATAATATTGGTCCCAACTCTGTATTCTCTATATGTTTTAATTCTAGGCTCAGACTATGATTGCTTGTGTGCCTATAGATGCTTTTAGCCAGTGTTCTAACAGCGACTTCTACTAGGCGCTCAGTCTTGTAAAATAAGGGAGGTGAAAGACAGTGTCCTTCACCACAAGGATGTAATTGGTGGTTTTCAACCAAGAGAGCAAACCAGACAGGAAAGATTCTCCCAGCCATCCTTCCTCAAGAAGGTATTTGGCTACTAGGTGTACTGAAGGCTAAATGAGGCTCGGAATTTGGCCTCTGGTGGCATCAAGGCCCTACTGTATGAAGAGCATCCCCCATGAAAACTACTCTTTATCTTCACTGGCTGAGACTCAGACCAACACATAAGCCAACAGTAAATTCTAAGAGGGTGGGAAGAGGGGGGCCCTAGAAAGCATTCTAATCTTTTACCATAAATTCTTACATCCAAATGCATGGATGTATGTGAGCAGCAGCCTCAAGAACAACAACAAAAAAAAATCACTAAAATGTATAACCTGTTAAAAAGTACAGAAAACTTTTTCCCTGCTGACAAATTCTTCAAAAACATGTTTTATACATTGGAGACAGGAAGCCACACATGTGTGCAAGTCGACTTCGGCATCCTTGACACAACTTAAGGCCATGTTTTTTTGATACCTTGCTTATTATCTCACATTTCATCATAAATACAACTGGATACTTATAAAACAGTATCCACTCACTATCAAAACACTTCACATAATGTTGCTGTGGTCATCTTGCTGTACAGCAGAAAATTGACTGAACACTGTAAACCAGCTATAATGGAAAAAAATCATTTAAAATAAAAAGTTTTTAAAAAAAACACAATAGAAATTGTTTGCTATGATGTAAATTTAAAAATCCTACCTAAAAATAAAAAAAAAAAGATTAAGTAAAAAAGATATGAGCATGTGACTTAATGTAAAGCACCATGCTACTACACACTTTACACAGGATCATTTCACTCTTATACCACATTTAGACTTGGGATAAGTAAGCGGCACAACCAGAACTTTAACTGAAACCTAACTCCATAACTCGTGTTTTGAACCCAGTAGGATAGTTGTACTCAACCCTATCAGACCCGATGCTCTCTCTTTTCAAGTTACTCCACTATTCTACTTAAACATGTTTTTTCAAGTGATCAATGCAAGGATCCAACTGCAAAACAAACGGGAAAGTTAAAGGAAAGTAATTTACAATAAAATAATGTGTATTTCAACGTGTAAATAATTACATGTTTACAGAGAATCATTGTGAACGTAAGAGCTAAAAAACCCCAAACTTTTTGCAGGTCTGTACTACCACCAGCAGTGTTGATAAAGTTATTTCTAAAATGGTAACAATTTCTGCCAAAATTCTAAACAAAAGTACGATATCCCCTTACTTTACATAATTGCAGTCCTGGAAAATTTAGTATTACCAAAAACTATATCAAAAACACTCTACATGTAAAGTGCAATTAGGTTCTAAACTCAAATAATTTGGTAAATGGAAATTTCATCACCTGGGATGTTGTGTGGGACAGTAAAAAGGTCAAACTGTCAATTCTTTGTTTTGCAGAACTATCCTTTGCATGGTGGAACTTATACTTGTTCCTGGCAACAAGAGCACCTCCTCCCCACAAAGAGTGACACTCAAAAGCACCCCCACAATTTTCCAGAATGTCCTGAGGTTGACAGAATGGTAGAGGCCCTAATGAAAAGCACTGCAGAGGAGAGAATCCTCAGTTCAACAGTAAAGTCTGGTTTCCTGGGTCCTGAAACAGGTGTGCTGTACAAAAGCCCTTCTCTGCAAAAATGCTGACAAGCCACCATGCAGCAGGAGTGACAGACACGCCTTGGAGCTCAGAGCAACCAGCTTTCACCTGGTGGGCTGCCCTCCTTTGTGCTATCACACCATCTCTAGCTGTAAGAAGAGTCCCAAAGGTTCAGAATCTCTGGTAGGAAGGGAACTATTTGTACATCTGAGGTTGGCTGGATAAACCCCATCATAATCAACAGACTTCAACTGCATCACTCTAGCTCTTATTACCACTCTCATCTAATACTCCTAATCTGACCCAAGCCTCCACCCTTCCCTACCCTCCCAACTCTTCTCCTTTCTCTAGAATAAAGATAGTTCAGGAAACTTCTCTCTACCATCTTAACTTCTTTCAAAGTTCCCTCATCTTCTTGCCCTATTTTAAGCCTGGCGCAGTCTTCAAAAAACAGCACTCCCTGTAGCCCTTCCAAGCAGAAGCTGTTTATTTTCCCATGCCCTGCACACCTACCCAGGGCGGGGTGTTAATGTCCTCCCCACCTCCCACTGCCAGACCCGTACCACTTCCTCCTTGCTATTCTTTCAGAAATCCTAAGCCCTGGAATGTTCACAGTCCACTCTGCTCGGTCACAGAGCTCACGGTCTCCTTCTCAACTGCTCCTACTCCTCTGGCATCTCCCCCCCCCACCCAGTGACGGCACCTACATGGACAATACACCTATACCACGGCCTCAGCCACGCTGACCCCTCCTCCCTCTGCCCCACCTCAGGGGACACTCCTAGACCTTCTTCACTAATAACGGGGCCCCCTGAAATCTAGAGTCAGGCACCTCACTCTCTAACCCTCCACCCTCCTGCCTCAGCTCACCCCTCCGCCCCTCCACCCTCACCAGCTCCCTCAGGTCTACCATGGTAACAAACCTCCAGTCTTTCTTGGTAACAAACCTCACTAACACTTTTAATCCCCTCACCCTTCTTTTCCTCCTTTGTACTCATCAGGCAAACCTCAACCGTAGAAAAGCCTTCTTATATACCTACTTTATTCTTAAACTCAAGTTGAATGCAAGCCAAGTAAGTGGGCTGGTCTCCCTTTAAATGATCTCAAGTACTGAGCCCCCAGCTGGTCCCTCAATCCTGTTGCGTTTCTCTAGAAAGTCAGCTTCCACACATACCTTGTCTCAAGGTCCCCCTCACTCTGAGGTGATGATCTCACCCCATACATCACAGAGAAAATAGAATCCTGGACAAACGACCCACCTCTCACTGCCAACTGCACCACATCACAGCCCACCTGACTTCTAAAAAGGAAAAAGCACTCCTGCCCTAATTGGTGACCAACTCCCCCATGAAACTGATCCAGGAAAATGATGGGAAATAGTTTTCAGGAACAAAGTCCCTGAGTAGAAAAGGGAATAAGATTATTTCATCCTTTTTAATGACAACATCCCAACTATTACACTAGTTCTAGTAACTCTTACTTATTTAGAATAGCTAGTTTCACATCTCTGCCCACTAATTCTATTACCTGGATTATTTCTACGACTCTTTCTATTGATTGATTTTTCCTTAGTTACTGGTTAGATTTTCCAGCTTCACTAAATACCTGGTGATTTTTTTCTTACTGGATGCCAAACACTAAATTTATGTCATAGGATCTTTTAGCATTCCTTTAAACATCTAGGGACTTTACTCTGGGGCACAGTTATCAGAAATTAGTTAGATCCTTTGGAGGCTAGTGTTTAGTCTTTATCAGGGTGAGTCCACAACAGTTTAGTCTAGAGCTGACTTGGCCCCACTACTGAGGAAGTTACCCATCTCAGCACTCTGTCCTGGGAGGTCTCGCCACTCTGGTCAGGAAGGACAAAGCACATTCTCAGCAGTGTGTGAGCTCCCCCAAATGTCCTTCTTCCCAGTTGCTTCCCCCAAGCCTCAGGAGCTTCCCCACAGACAGGCTCAGACCAGTTTCCAGCCATGCGTCTCTCTGGTACCTTGCCCCAAAGCCACCTCCGCCTCCTTACACTCTGAACTGCCTCTTCAATTCAGGGAGGCTGTCAGGCTCCATCTGGCATCTCCCCTAGCTGTGCCTGCAGCCTGGAAGCTCTCTAGGTAGAGACAGGGCAGTGGACAGCTCAGCCGTGCCTCCCTAGTTTGTGTCTGCTGGAACACTGTAACTCTTTTCTAAAAAGAAGTCGTTGGAGTTCCCATCGTGGCGCAGTGGTTAATGAATCCGACTGGGAACCATGAGGTTGCGGGTTCAATCCCTGGCCTTGCTCAGTGGGTTAAGGATCTGGTATTGCCGTAAGCTGCGGTGTAGGTTGCAGATGCGGCTCGGATCCCATGTTGCTGTGGCTCTGGTGTAGGCTGGTGGCTACAGCTCCCATTTGACCCCTAGCCTGGGAACCTCCATATGCCACAGGAGTGGCCCTGGAAATGGCAAAAAGACAAAAAAAAAAAAGGAAATTGGTTGATTCCCGCAACCCCCCATCCTAGCGCTTTTTTCTGCTTATCTTTGTAGCAGAACTATCCAAAGAGTTATCTAGACCTGCTCGTCCCCTTTGTTTATTGGTCAGTATTTCTTCTACTCCAACAGCACTTTCCTTCCCACTGTTCCATCCAATAGGCCAATGGCACACAGCTAATTGATTAAATGGTCACATTACCCTTACTCAACTTTTCAGTGGACAAAATCAACCTAAGTTCTTCTTTCTTGAGACACCTTTACCCTCACTTTCTTCCTAATTCTCTAACAGTTCCTCCTCTATTTGAGCCTCAAGGCACAGCTTTAAATAACACCTGTATCCCAAAGACTTTCAAAGTTATAGTACCAGCCCATGACTGCTAAATTTTATACCTCTAGTGCATAGTGCAAACTGCTCTAATGCATGACATTCTTGCATAACCAACAAAATAAGAATAAGAGGCACTTCCAGCTGAGTAAGCCCATCCTTTATATAGCCTCCCTCCTCCAGTTCTTCCAATGTCAGTAAGTGGCCTGATCACCCATCTACCCAGCTGCTCAAGGTAAAAATCAGCAGTTAATCCTTGATTCTTTCTCTCCATCTAGTATATTCAAGTCTCTCGGCCATGCTCTGTTGGTTCTACCTTTAAATACACCTCTGGTCCCTCCATTTCTCTTCCTTCCTACTCTACCACTCTAGTTAAAGCAACTCTTGGCCATTCTCCACACGGCAGTGAGAATAACACTGAAAAAGCATAATTCAGATCATGTCACTCCCTTAACTGAAACTCTCTAAAGGCTCATTCATTTCAGAACCACCCAAACTCCCTGTGGTAGCCTCTAATACCTTTTAGACATGGACCCGGACCACCTGTGCATTCTCAGCTTACACCACTCAACTCTCTCTTCACTTTGCTCTAGTCACAATGGCCTTCTGCTCCTACCTCTGCTCCTCTCTGCACCTGTCCTCCAGTCTCTCTCTCTGCCTGGAATGTTCTCCAGCCAGATCTTCATAGGTCTGGCTCTTCCCATGTTCAAGTGTCAGGTCCAACATTCCCTCTATGCAAAGAAATCTCTACCCACCTCCTTTCACCTGAAATTCTATACTCCCTTATTCAGCTACCACTTAAAAGTTAAATATATATAACTTTAAATATATGTACATTAAACTTTCATTAATTTACTTTTGTCTGTGTTTTCCCATTAGGATTGAGTCATTCAATTAAATACTGAACACTTACTATGTGCCAGGCACTACTTCGGCTGCTAAAAATACATCAGTGAACAAGTAGACAAAAAGTCCTGCCCTCACAGAGCCTACAACAGTCCTTGGCTCATCAATAATGCAGGATAAATATTTGCTACAAAAGTGAATGAAAATGAATTTCTATTTTCTTAGTCTCTGTACACTATACCTCAAAAATCTACACCTGGCTATTACAATAATAAAATTATTTTCAACTTCAAAACAGCCACATTCATATTTCGTTTCCCCTTCAGCCTCTATTATCTTAGAGGTGAAGCACACATTCGCAACCATCAATACAAAATTCTGGCTCCAGTTTCAAATTCTCATTACAATACAAGCATTCTGTGACTACTGCACCCACTTATATTAAGTCCTTTAGGATGCAAGCCTTCTTCTAGACTCAACTGGAACCAATCACCCATGCATCCAGACTACTTTTACTTTTGGGTCAATTACGTTTATGTACAGTACAAATGAAGCCACCAACTAATTAAAGATTTACATTACTCTATAAACTCATAAAATACAAATGGAAACAGACCTAAATGCATTGGTAACTATACACAATATACTCATTACCACAGGAAACTGTCACAGCTCCACCTCACTGTGTAGTGAGGAAAGCCTGGGTGTGTGAGAGCACACAGGTACCACATGCACCTGCACACACATGCATGCTCAACCGCACACACACAGGGAAGCTGGGTGAGGCCTCAGTCTAATAACTCCCAGATTTATGCTTTTCCCAATTAATAAATCACCTACATTTAAAGATACGACTTTTTACAAATACATAAAAGGATAGGCAACACATCTAGGACAATTATACCAGACAATGCTAAATACAAAGGACTGTATAAAAGCACGGAGTACTGAGCAACAACAAAAAGCAAGGCCATTTTATACACTGGGTATCTGGCAATAATGAAATTTACCTGTACAGCACTTTCACCTACACCGCCTTATTCCCCCCCTCAGAGCTGCCTAACACAGGGCAGGGGACTGCTGGCAAGGGCAGGGGACTGCTGGCATGGGTAGGGGCGGGGTGGGACAGGGGACTGCTGGCATGGGCAGGGGAGGGGTGGGGCAGGGGACTGCTGGCAAGGGCAGGGGCGGGGTGGGGCAGGGGACTGCTGGCAAGGGCAGGGGCGGGGTGGGGCAGGGGTTGTCTGCAGCAGTAAGGTTCTTTCAGGAAGGTTAAGTGACTTGTCAAAGACAGCAAATGCCAAAGTACATTTTTCTCTGACGATACACAACTGCTACTTGTGATTCCAAGATAATCAAAATAATTCATCCCGGTATAGAAAAAGATCTGAACCTCTATACAACCATCCACAGGACATTTTAAACTCAAGCTAATCCCTGCCCCTGGATTTACTCTAAGGCTACACTGTACTTCTTCAGCCAGTACTTACTATACTGAAGGAAATTCAACCAAAATGATTTGCTCTATAAATTGTTGCAAAATTCAGCAAAATGTCTCTGTGCATATCTTAAACTGAACTAACTTTTTAAAGATGCCTCTGCAACAATGGATAATTGAGGTAGGGTTTTATCTTTTAAAGAACTGACTATATCCCTATTCATCACACAATGGGTCAAATTAGGTTTATTAACTACAAGTTTGTTTTTTGTTTTAATCTACCTACAATGGGGTCGGTGGATGAAATCCAATTTATATACTTAAAGGTGCAAAATTAGGTATCCACAAGGTTTAAAACATTGACATTGCTCAAAATCATTACCTATGATCACAGGCCTTAATAAACTTGATCAAGAAACACACCACAATTTACAGGTGGGCAGAAGCTAACAGCTTCAAGTAATTCACTGAAAACAGTTCTAGCAAGTTGTTTAAAACATTTGAATCACTTGTCTCCTTGTTGATTTCCCCATAAATTGATTTACTTTTATAGAAAAGTTACTGTAATATATTAATTTAAGTCACACTTTAAGGCTTCAAAAGCTTACTTTAAAAGTAAAAGACATACTCTGTCTAGTTCTGTCTCTCTCAGTATTTCATACTTTCACACTGCTTTTGCACTTAGAGGCTCACAATTCATCTTATTCCCAAATTACAAGCTACCCTCTGTGCTTTAAAGTCATGTTTTAACTGACTGCTGTTAACAAGTACTCAACTTTCCAGGAAAATTCAATCACAAACATAGAATCCACACCTTCATGTGCACAAACACAACTCTTGCCATTATGTGCATATGTAGATAGACATATATATTTTCCATCTGCTGCGTTACCATCACTACCACCACAGGGAGACTATAAAGTATAAGCCAAACTAAAACCTGGTCTGTTTTAGATAAAATATTAGGAATGGCTGGTTTAATATTTAATCCTAGCTACAAATTCATGAGCCTGTAAGCATTCCTTGTTTACAAGATTTAAGCTACCCTTTATTTAGATGGCACTTTTACTTAAGTACTGTTGATCAACAGAAAACGGAGTTCTGCAAATTCCATTACAGATCACAAGCACCCACAAAACCCCACTGGATATATAAACCTATCAGTTTTCATTACTGTTTTATAAGAAAATGAAGTCTAAGTACTAGTGGTACTAACCCAAAACCTTAAATATGAAATAGTACACTGAAACAACAGCCAACACTTCAGCATCAGCCCCTCCAGCTTTCAAGGGGCTCCCTTTGTAGCTGAGTTCTCAGTCTTCCTGATCTGCCTACAGCCTTTAATTTTTCAATTCTTCTCCTCTTATTAAGCCTATGTAGTAACTTCCATACCGATAAAACCAAAACGACCGTTAGAAAATTTTAAAACAATAAACCATAATCTTGAGCTTAGTCTGCTCCCATCCCCGCCATTATCAATGCCTTGAGAAACTGAGGAGAAATACCAATCTTCTCCCAAGAAAATAAACCATCACAAAATTTTATATGCATATCATGGGAATTTACTAAATCCAGCATCATTTCCATGCAACTCTCAGAAGCCCAGCTTATAAAGACTAAAATATCTTGGGCAGGGTAGAAAGCTGAAATTAGACTTTACTACTGCTTCTCAATTATCTTTAACGATCTGTTACTTAATGGAGAAATCCCAAATATTCTCAATTCTTTTCTAATTCAAACTATCCGTAAAATTAAGTTTTGCTTCTAGGTCAATTGAGATTTCACTTACTTCTTTTCACTTCCAATGCAGTGGACAGAATGGAAGAATCTAGATTAAAGACTAAAAAATCTTGGTTTACAAAATTTTCAAGGAAAAAAAAGATTGGGTTTCTTTCCAAAAATGAGAAATAAAACTTTAAAGTTATCATTTAAAGTGACTTAAGCTTGTTTTTATGAAACAGAAAAACAGGATTTTTATCAAGTTTGGGGAAATTAGTATTTAAATTTTTCTCTTACCATGTGTACATATTTCCAATTTTCCTCTAGTTAAAAACAAAACCAAAAAAAAAAAAACCTGTCTACTTCATAAACTTGGTCTTAATAACACATATACTGGGCCAGTAATGAAGGAGAGTTTAAAGAAAGGACAGGTGTATGAGAGCATCTTGTGTGCTTAGAACCCTATTAAACCAGGTGTTCGACTGTGATGGCCAGATCCTACTTCTAACGGCCCCAAAGGTGGCTGTGCAGGGCAGGAACAAGGCAACCTCATCACTGACATCTATCTACATCACCTATCTCGCCCAAAAGCCTCAGTGACAGAAGACAGGTGAAGCCTACAGTCCTGACAAAGAATGGAATCGAATGCTGGAGATGCATCCTCAGGAAAAAACTAATTGACTCCAGGAACCCAGCAGTCCCACTTTATTAAATATCACTTTATTATTATTTGTCTTTTTAGGGCCACACCTGCAGCCTATGGAGGTTCCCAGGCTAGGGGTGGAATTAGAGCTGTAGGCACTAGCCTACACCACAGTCACAGCCATGCCAGATCCCAGCCACGTCTGCGACCTACACCACAGCTCACGGCAACACCAGATCCTTAGCCCAATGAGTGAGGCCAGGGATTGAACCTGCGTCCTCATAGGTGCTAGTCAGATTTGTTTCCACTGAGCCATGACGGGAAATCCAAATACCACCTTAAAACCAACTTTCTCAGAATGTCTTTCCTCAACTGAGAAATATCCATAAAGCAAAGTCATAATGTAGAGCTTCCATTTTAACCAAAATAAGTCCATTTTAACGACATTACCTAGTACCGATACCTTGGAAAAACTACCCCTTCAATTAAAAGTGAAACCATGGCACTAAATGGTATTGTAACATTTCTGACTTTAAAGACTATACTCTTAAAACTATGATGGTGCAACCTCTGCCCCCCCCCCCTGTTGTTCAAACTTTTCTTTTTACCCCAAAGGGATTCATTTATTTTATATTTGGAGCTGACAGTATACTGATTTCCAATGATTTGAAAATCAACTGTTACTTTTTGATTTAGCAAGTTACAATGTATTACATTATACCAATTTAGACACTGAACCTCCAACATCTATGTTAAGTTCTTCCATTTATTACAATCTGCAGTTATTTCTCAATCCTACTAACTCATCAAAAACTAAGTTCTAGAATTGAGTAAAACTCATGTTTGGATAGGCGGAGGGGACATCTACTTGAAAGTTATTTCTTAGAAATTAAGAGGCATGCTTAATTAAGGCAGCATGTTCAACTTATAACATCAAAATGAGTTAAATGGAAAGATCAGTGTTATTCTCCCTAGCATTTCTGCCAAGTTTACCATAGAAACTAAATATGCTGTCACCAGGTACAGTTCACCTATCAATTTTGCAGACATTTGAACATAAAAGGCTTAATGAGGTAAGATATATAAAACTGCCCTCATCTAAATCTGCCCCACCTTCCACGATCAACAGAGGATCACCCTTTTTCTAAACGAGACCCTCGATTCGGGTTCTAGCTGGCTCCTGACCCTAATACAGCAATCAGAGGCATAAGTCTGGTTTTAACCTTTCATCTTTGTAAGACGCTTATTATTTTTCAGCCAAAAATAAGGCTAACTCAGAGCTCAACTACTTTTTATTTGTGCTTAGCACACACACTTTCAGTATTTATGAATTACATTCAACACTATGATCTATCTGTACCGCCTCTTCTTCCCCTTCTCCTACCAGGCTGAACCTCAGGACTGCAAAGCAGCTGTTCACCTGGGACTGCTTACACTCTTCTATTCAGCTATCTATTCCTGAGGTCTGTGTTTCACTGGTCTTAGTTTTGGTTGGCCGTGAAGTGAAACAGATTCTAAAGAGATGATGGCAAAAGGTAGTCTGAAGGGAAAAAAATCCCTTAAAAACAGACTACACGTGTTACAAGGGAATGATGTCCACTGTGCTATAAAATGTGAGAATGATTGCAGTGAACAAGAATTATCTGTCAAATTTAATAAACATTGATACTTCGGTTGAGCTCTGTTCTTGACTTCAGGTTGTGGCTCCTGGGACAGTCCAAAGTATCCACAGAAGCAAGACTGAACTAAATTTCTCAGTGTACTATAGTGCTACCTGCTTTTATCAAGTCTCTCCCTTTCCTCGCCTGCAAAACAGAAACTACAAATGAATTTCCAGGGCAGTGTTAATATTGACACCCCAACTTGAAAGGAGTATCTGTAAAACTTATCAACAGAAACAAAAATAAAACCAAAAGACAAGATTCTGCAATCACAAGTACTTTAATTTTTAAAAACAAGTCACTTATTTAAACGTCAACAAATGGCACCATTCTACTCTAAAGTTGATACAGGTAAAATAAATTAAGAGGTTCCTTCTCAAAGTCAGCACCGCGCTGGTGCTGCTACAACTGCTACAGAAGCTAATGAATGCAACTACTCTCAAAAGTAACACTCGACCGTCACAACTATTTGACTTTAAAAGGTTAAACAACCCAAACAGTTTAAACAGCTTTATTTTCAAAGTCATCGTTACAGAGAATAATTTCCACATTTAAAATTCTTACAGTACCAAATGGAGGTAATACAAGGCAATTTTCCAAAACCAATCTGTAGCACAAATCCAGGGACTCCTCGACTTCCTTGAACTGTCAATACACTGCACCCTGTTAAAATGGCTGTACCTGAAAACCAAGGTATGCAATTCCTCAGGATTACAAGTCAGCAAGTTACACTGTCAAGGATCTGGGGCAAAGGAGAGGCTTTTTCTATTATCCCTGTGTATGAGCCCAACTTCCACAAGGGAAAGCCACGGCTACGATTAAAATGTCTGTATGATGCAAAACACTTAAGATAGAGAAACCCACCCAGGTTGACATCTCCCTGTTAAGACTTCGGTGCAGGAAATCACTTAACTTTTGTTCGGTTACGAATAAGAGCCCACCTTCTAAATTCAAATCTAGGACATCTTCTTTAAATGCGGTCTTTTCTCCTCTAGGTTGAGCAACCAGCAATCAGGCGGAATTAGGTTTGATTCGGGGAAACAAGTAATAATAAAGTTACGGGCTTTCAGAAAAGCCACCAACACGCCCCAGATCTGCAACGTATTCTCCAGGATCAAAGCAAAAGTCGGGAACAGAAGTAGTTCACCACCCACCCTCCAACTAACTGGAAGTCGGGAGAAGTGGATGCAAAAGTCCCGAAAGAGGACGGAGAGGAGGAGTCCGATCCCAGCCGCCCGCAGACCGGGACCTCCCGCGGCCCGCAGTCCCGCCGCCCCCGGCCCGGCACCCGGGGCTCCACGTGGGGCCGCACCGCCGGACCAGATCGCAGGCCGCCGGGCGAGCAGTGCCCCGGCGCGCCCGGAACCAGCGCTCCCGGCGCCGGCGGCGCGCGGAGGCCGAGCCGGCCCCAGAGCGCCACCCAGCGGTCCACGGAGAGGGCTGCAGGCGGGCCCGCCGCCGCACCCCCGCCGCCCGGCCCGCTCCCTCTCCGGATGCACCAGGCCCAGCCCAAGCGCTCCGACCACAAAATGGCTGCCGGCAGCCTTGTCACGTGACCCCTTTGTGCCTTTCGGGCGCCCGAACTGCGCGGGGCCCGGGTCCAAGGGGCCGGGGGTCGGCGGGTGGCCCGAAAGGAGGCCCCGCCGGGCCGCGGCGGCCGGGGGTCGAGGCCGGGGGCGGCGGGGTAAGGGCCCGGCCGGCGCCGGGAGTCGGCGGCGGCGAGAAGATGGCGGCCATTTTGTGTGGGTCTGTGCTCCGCCGCCGCCGCAGGCAGCGGAGGGAGCGGGGCCTGGCGGCGGGTCGGACAGGGGAGTTAACACGTACCGACTCCTCTTCCTTCTCCATCCCGGTGGGCATCTGCGGCACGGCCCGGTTTATCGAGGCGTACTCGTGCAGGTCGGGCAGATCCTCACAGCGGAAAACCGGCAGCGGCTTCGAGGCGTCTAGCGCCCGCGCCCGAAACGACAGTTTACTCATCTCAGGCGCAGCAGATACCTCTCCGCTCTGGGGAAACGGCCCCGGCCAGCGGGATCATGGAGAACCGGGGGTTCGGTCCCCACTCGCCCGCCGCTGCCGGGGACTGGAGGGGCGGAGCGCGGAGCCCGCCGTCCGGGCACTCGAAGCAGCCGGGAGGTGGGAGGCCGAGCCGCTCCGCTCCTCGCTCGCTCGCTCTCCTCAATACGCCATGGCCAACATGGCGGACATTAAAACTCCACTGTGCGCTCTTCAGCCAACCCCAGCCATTCCCCACACTGCATCGCGCAGCGGCGCGGGCACGCGGGGGGGGGCGCGGGCTCGAGGCCGGGCGCCGGCACGGAGCGCGCGTCCCGCCAACCCCCGGCGCCCGGCCCCGCTCCCCGCGCCCGGCGGCTCGGCCCCCGCCCCCGCGGCCGCAGGCGGACGGGCCGGGCGCCCGGACGCCGGGGGCCGGCTGCGGCTTCGCCGGCCCGCGCGCCCGCCGGCCCGCGCTCGCTCCCGCGCGGCGCCGTTTGCTGACAGGCCAGGGTGCAGGGAAGCTCCGCGAGGCGGCGGCGGCGGGCAGCGCGGGGTCGGGATGGCACCTGTCACCGCCGGCGGCCGGGCCCTGGGTGAGCGGGCGCCCAAGCCCCGCCAGCCGGCGCGTTAAGGCCTCGGAAGGAAAATGCAAAGGACGCTCAGGGCGCAACGCCACTTCGGGTGAACTTTTACCAGCCATTATGTTTGCGTCTAAGGAAACTCTGAATTGTATTTGATGGGCTCGCATCAGATCACGGGTCAGTTCCCATCACTGGGCTCAGTATAAGCAGGCGTCCTAGCTGCTCCAAAGTAGGGTTTAGTGTTTTGTTTCTTTTTTAATCTTGCATTTTATCGACCCATAGTCACTCTCTTATTGTCACTGAAGCAAAGGAAATAATTATTATCGGACACCGTAACCTTCAGGAAAAAAAATTAAAGCAAGACCTATGTCAAAATTTTAGAGCCAACCCAATGATACAGCAATCCCACTCCTGGGCATATATCCGAACAAAACTCCAATTCAAAAAGACACATGCACCCCAATGTTCATTGTAACACTATTCGCAATAGCCAAGAATCAACCTAAACATCCACAGACAGGAACGGATAAGGAAGATGTGGTACATATATACACGATGGAATATTACTCAGCCATAAAAAAGGAACACGCTAATGCCATTTGCAGCAACATGGATGGACCTAGAGATGATCATACTGAGTAAAGTAAGTCAGAGAAGGACTAATACAGGATACCACTTATATGTGGAATCTTAAAAAAAAGATACAAATGAACTTATTTACGAAACAGAAACAGGCTCACACATAGAAAACAAACTTACCAAAGGGAAAAGGTGAGGGGAAGGGATACATTAGAAATTGGGGAGTGACATAATACATACTACTATATATAAAATAAATAAAGAAGGACCTACCATATAGCTCAAGCACTCGTGTGTGCGCACAAACACAAATTTTAGAGTCAGGTGATTTTTCTGTACTGGAAGAAAATGCTGCTTCAGTGTAGCCATGGGTTGATATTTATCATCTGTTCTCTGAGAAACTTTATAAAATTATAGGAAGACCTATAATGCTCCTGCCAAACAAAAAAATACATTTTAAAAAATTAGAAAGAAAAACTGTATTATTAGAAGGGATTTAGCTGGACTTGATGGCTACTGCTTGGTTTCTACCGCACACGAAAATGAATATTCAGAGAGCTCTTTCCAGCAGAATATTTTAAAAACCAGAGACTTTGGGGATAGGCTTAATAGGTTTGGCAACAGAATTTCAAATACTCACCAAGATACAAAAAAGTTTTCTACCTCTGGCTTTTCTCCCTGGAGGATACTAGTAAAAATAATCACTATTCTTCACTACTGGGTTGGGTAGGAAATGTTATTAGCTTAAGGTCCCAAGGCAAAGTGCTATCTTTCAGGTTGGTTTAGCTACCCCTATCAGGTGGGGAAAAAAAAACAGATGGCAGCTCTCTAAAATTATCCTAAAACCCTAATATTGCCAAGTCAGCCCCGTGGGGCAGAGGGACATCCATCTACATTTCCTGTACTAAGACACTGCATTTATTCCTTCAGTGAGCAAACATTTATGGAGACCTCAAGGCCCTCAAAGTGAACTGCTAATTACTCAGCACCCACAGGACTCCCGGAGGAGCTCACCCAGAGGGAGCAGGACCCGAGGACCACACCCACCACACCTGAGGTAAGTGTGAGGATGAGAGCTCAGGCTATTTGGGACCAGGCAAGGGTGGCACGCAGTTCCTGAGGCGTGGCTCTTATGAAAGCATTCAGGGAAGACTTTTTGGAGGAGATGACAACAGAGTAAACACTATGTAGGGTAAGTATGGCTGAACCTTAAAAAAAAAAAAAGAAGAAGAAGAAGAGAAGTTCCCTGGTGGTACCACAGGTTAAGAATCCAGCATCTCACTGCTCTGGCACAAGTTCAATCCCTGGCCCAGGAACTTCTGCATGCCACAGGTGCAGCCAAAAAAAAAAAAAAAAATATATATATATATATATATATATATATATATATATATAATAGAGAGAGAGAGAGAGAGAGAGAGAGAAGGAAGTTTTCTTTGCAGCAACATGGATGGAACTAGAGACTCGCATACTAAGTAAAGTCAAAAAGAGAAAGACAAATAGTACATGATATCACATATGTGGAATATAAAATATGGCACAAACGAACCTATCTACAGAAAAGAAACAAACTCGTGGACATGGAGAACAGACTCGTGTTGCCAAGGGAGAGGGGGAGGGAGTGGAATGGACTGGGAGTTTGGGGTTAGTAGATGCAAACTATTGCATTTAGAGTAGGTAAGCAATGAGATCCTATCGTACAGCACAGAGAACTATATCCAATCACATGTGATGGAACATGATGGAAAGTAACATGAGTAAAAGAATGTATCTATGGATTAAAAGTGTGTGTGTGTAACTGGATCACTTTGCTGCACAGCAGAAATTGACAGAACTCTGTAAATCAACTATAATGAAAAAAAAAAAAAAAGAAAGAAAGAAAAGAAAAGAAAGAAAGGGAACTTGGCCCAGGCAAGCAGCATGCGGGAAGGCTCAGAGCCCTGAAAGAGTTGTCACATGCTGGGGTCCTCCAGAATTACCAGCCACACTGTGGACCATGACGCCTCCTTACTCAGGTTTAACCGTTCTGAAAATACTGGCTGAATATTAGCACGATAATCCTCTCCAGCCTATTCTATTAGACTTCTGAAAATCCTAGTAGTAGATTCAGTTCATTGAGGAGTCTGTGAACTAAAATAGAGTCTTGAGCGAACCACCCAGAAAATGAATATATATAAACCTTCATTAAAATCATAGTCTCAAGATAACATTTTCCATATCCTATGCTAGTAATAATGGGCACAATATAACTGAGTTCTTTGTTCTCTGGAAATTTGAG
Source organism: Phacochoerus africanus (assembly GCF_016906955.1). NCBI lineage: Eukaryota > Metazoa > Chordata > Mammalia > Artiodactyla > Suidae > Phacochoerus > Phacochoerus africanus. The sequence goes on from NC_062555.1 coordinate 48,303,072, forward strand.
ACTTACCCTCCATTGTGGGTTCAGAGAGATGCTTACCAATTAAGCTTGCCTTTTGCAGGTGATATGCCTCTGAGACACATTTTCTTTCTTCACCGGTCCCCATCAAGCTCACTGACCTGAATTTCTGATTTGTGTATCCTTGGTTCCCAAAGATCCAAAGGCTGGACTCCCAAGCCTCTTACATTCCATTCACTTTCCTCCCTCCTAAGAGCCAGGAGTGCAGAATAAAGGCTCTGGTCTACGAGTTCCTGCTGTGGAGAAATGGGATCAGCCACATCTTGGGAGCACAGGGACATGGGTTCCATCCTGGCACAGTGGGTTAAGGATCCAGTGTTGCTGCAGCCAAGGCTTAGGTCATAACTGCAGCGAGGATCTGATCCTTGGCCCGGGAGTTCCATATGCCCTAAGGCGGCCAAAAATGGGGGGGGGGGGCGAGGGAGGGAAGGCTCTGGTTGAATTTTCCTCAGCTTCATTTATCCAAAAGGTTCTTTGGGGAGTTCCTCAGGGGTAATGAAGCCAACTGGTATCTATGAGAACACGGTTCAATCCCTGGCCCTGCTCAGTGGGTTAAGGATCCTGTATTGCCATGAGCTGTGGTGTAGGTCACAGGTACAGCTCATACCCTGTGTGGCTGTGGCTATGGCTGTGGCATAGGCTGGCAGCTGGAGCTCAGAATGGAATCCTAGCCTGGGAATGTCCATATGCTGCACCTGCAGCCCTAAAAATTAAAAAAAAAAAAAAAGCAAAATGTTCTTTGCAAAAATGGCTAATCCTGCACTGTTTTTCATTTTTTCTGTTCCCAACTTCCAGTTCCCTCTTTTTTGCTAAGAATCCCCAATAAGAGTGTCATGAAATTCTCAGTGCTTCAACAGATATATACAAATGTAAAGCTGTGTATACGAACCTTTCCTCAAATGGAAACTTTTGTTTGGGAAGGAACTGACAGTATTTAAAATAGTTTTGACTCATGTCACGAGTATATACTGAATACCTAGGCAACACACAGTACCATCACTGTGGGGGGATACAAGTAAGACACTGAGAAAGGGATACCCGGTTAACAAAATGACCAGGACAAGGCATGATGGTGACATGCAGTGCTCTGGGAGTTCAGAAAGAAGGCAGCCACTTCCAAGTGGGTTGATCAGACATTATGGAGAAGATGGCATGTGATTCGGTTCTGAAGGATAATCATTAACAGTCCAACTGGTGATGGGAATGAAATGGTAGAAGAAAGAATCTTCATGCAAGAGTGCAACTCCAGGGACAGAAAGGAGGGAGGAGGCAACCACCAGGGGTGTGTGAGGGTGAGGAGGTTTACCTAGCCAGGGTTCAGTGGGAGATGACAACAACGAAGACGAAACTGAAAAGAACTTGAGTGGAGGAAACAGGAGGAGAAGGGAAAGAGCCATACATTATCATGGGAATAATAGTCATACTAATATCATCACCCTCAAATTTGATTCATCTCAACTGGTTTCAAACACAGAACGTCCTGCTTAAACAAAGAATGTGTCAAATGCAACAGCTCCGACATGCACTCTGCTGTACATAACAGACCCCAAGTGAAGCTCTAAATATTAGTTTATGCACAACATGTGCCCAAGTCCTACTATTTCTTTAAAATTCTTCCTAGGATTTGCCTCCTTATTTCCACTCCCACTGAGTTAACCCATTGTCTCAGCTCTCATCACCTCCCACCTAGAAACAACCTCCAGTCCAGGTCATCCCTGATGCACTCACGCCTTCAATAAGCCCTGATGAAGCTCCCACTTTCTAGGAAACTGTGCTGTTACTCTGCTAAGAGTGGCTAGTGGAAGCCCACAGTGGTTGGTGGGTCCCTAGAAATATGAAGATGCAATACAGATTGCCCTGCAGGGCTTCAGAGTGCAGTGCACACCCCCAAATCAAGGAACCTAAAACCCCACTTCGATCTGTGTCCTCCCTCCCCAAGTCATTTTTTATAACTGCTCCTCATATTGCTCATTAGAAAGACCTTTTTTATTTTATTTTATTATTATTATTTGCTATTTTAGGGCTGCACCTGAGGCATGTGGAGGTTCCCGGGCTAGGGGTCTAATCGGAGCTGCAGCTGCCGGCCACAGGCGCAGGCACAGTACCATCAGATCCGAGAGGCATCTGCAACCTATACAATGGCTCATGGCAATGCCAGATGCTTAACCCACTGATGGAGGCCAGGGATCGAACTCTCATCCTCATGGATCCTAGTTGGGTTCGTTAAATGCTGAGCCGTGAAGGGAACTCCTCCCCCACCCCTTTTTTTTATATGCTTCTCGAGGCCTCATCATTTTGCCTCACTCTCTCCAACACTGTTTCGCCTTATTGCTTAAGACAGACAAGCTCTTCATTCTGGCTGGTAACTCTCATCACCATCTTAAAAATCAGCCAAGTTTTTCCTGCTTCCAGGTTTTTCTTTATTCCTTTCTCTCTATCCTTCCCGTCCAGCTTCAGACCATCTACTGAAATAACTGCTTCACAGGAATGTTTTGAAGATTAAATCAAACAATCCATGTCAAGCATTTATACAGTCTCCGGCCCACAATAAACATTCAATAGATGTAAGCTATTGCTATTATCCTTCCAAATCCAACTCAAATATCACCTTCTTCATGAAACATTGATGACTTCTCTTCTCTGGGTCCTCATTCGAATCCTCCTCTGAAGAAGGGTTAAGTAGTTAGGTGAACTCAAAATAATCCTTAAGCTTCCCTCCATTTTTCTCATCTCTGGGCTCTTATTATAATTTCCTACTATAATTTCAATCAGTAAGAACAATAACTACCATTTACTGAACATCTACTAGGTACCATGTAGTGCAGAAGTACATTCTTTTTTTTTTTTTTTTTTTCGGTCTTTTTAGGGCCACTCCTGTGGCATATGGAAGTCCCAAGCTAGGGGTCAAATCGGAGCTGCACCTGAGGCCACAGCCACAGCCACAGCAATGCCAGATCCAAGCCTCATCTTCGACCTTTACCCACAGCTCACAACAATGCCAGATCCTTAGCCCACTGATCGGGGCCAGGGATAGAACCTCAGTCCTTATGGATACTAGTCGTGCTCGTTACTGCTGAGCCACAATGGGAACTCAACAGAAGTACATTCTAAATGCACGATTGCATTTAATTTTCATGACAGCCCTTATTTAAGGTGTGTTTTGTAGAGATGTTGCAAGTCCTACCTATGGTCACAAAGCTAGTGAAAGGCAGGGCTGAGACCAGAATCTCTGGGATTGAGTGGAGCCCCAGAAACCAGATGGTAAAGTGAAGTAAGGAGTGGATTGGGAGTGAGAGAATTCAGAAGCTTGGCCATGAGGGGAGGAGGGAGAGAGAGAAAGGGGAAGGCATAGGTTTTCCGGCCACCAGTTCTGTTGTTTTGTAGGTGGGAGAGATGTGGAATGTTTGTTTGCTGCCAGCAAAGAATCATGTAAATGGATTAAATTTAGGATCATCTTCCTCTGAGGCAGGAGGGAAGGAGGGCGGGAATGGACAGTAATGCAAAGAAGTTAAATTCTCATCAATGGCGTAATAAGACCGAAAAAAAAATAATAACTCTGGGGTTTCCTTTGTGGCTCAGATAACAAACCCGACTAGTATCCATCAGGATGTGGGTTCAATCCCTGGCCTCGCTCAGTGGGTTAAGGATCTGGTGTTGCCCTGAGCTGCTATATAGTTTGCAGGTACAGCCCAGATCTGGCATTCCTGTGGCTATGGTGTAGGCTGGCAGCTGCAGCTCTGATTCAACCCCTAGCCTGCGAACTTCCATGTGCCACAGGTGTGCCCTAAAAAAAATAAATAAATCCTGATACCAGTTTGGGTGCTTCCCTTCAGGCATTCAACAAATATTTCCTGGATGTATACTGAGAGCTATGCGACGCCATTTGTGCAGGCGAACAATTATAAATGAAACATGATCCCTATAGCCTCACAGAGCTAAGAATAAGGTGAGTTACTGTATTTGTATTTCATTGGAAAAGTGCAAAATTAATTTCTTTAAGATGTGCGAGCACAATGATCTTGACATTAAGAATTGATACAGGAGCTCCCGCTGTGGTGCAGCAGGATTGGCGGTATCTTGGGAGCACTGGGATGCGGGTTCGACCCTTGGCCCCCCACAGTGGGTTAAAGATCTGGGGTTTCTTCTGCTTCAGCTTGGTTAGCGGCTGTGGTTCGGATCTGATCCCTGGCCAGGAAGCTCCATATGCCACAGAGCAGCAAAAAAAAAAAAAAAAAAAAAGATATAATGCTTAATTTTGAGCATTGTGCAAAAGTACTAAAATACTGACCCAAATTTTCACCTGCAGTAATCATTTTCCCTCACTTTTTATTTTCATAATGAGTGATATAAAGAAATGGCATAAAGTAATTCTTCCAACATAACATTTACAAAACTGAAAACGGGAAGCCCTTTATGATCCTTTATGATGTGTTGTATGTTGGAAAGTAAATGTTACAATTGTGTTACAATGAAGCTCTTTATGATGTGTTGTATGTTAGAAAGTAAATGTTACAATTGTTACAATATGTTTAATAGTGTCACATAAACAATATCTGAACTGGCGATTTCTCTACAGAGTTGATTTATTCATGGAATGCTGATCATAATATACTTAAGAATTAATTTTGATACAAAATAAAATAGTTTGGGGGGTTCCCTCATGGTCTAGTAGTTAGGATTCAGTGCTTTTTCTGCTGCCCAGGTTCAATCCCCTGGTTTAGGAACCGAGATCCCACATCAAGCCACTGCACGCTGCACAGCCAAAAAAAATTTAAATGTTAAAAACAAAAAATAAAATAAAATAGTTTGGAATATATCCAGAAACAGTCTAGCTCCATCTTAAAAGAATAGAGGGCAAGTTATTAATCCTAGCAGGCTATAGCAGGACAGGCTCAAAATTATTTCAATTTAATTGTGTCTCCAATGTACACAAATAAAAATAAGTTCAAATTTTTAAAAACCCACAAAATGGTCCCAGCAGTATTGGGAATTTTTTTTTTTTTTTCCTTTTTAGGACTGGACTGGCAGCATATGGAGGTTCCCAGGCTAGGGGTCGAGTCAGAGCTGTAGCAGCCAGCCTACGCCACAGCCACAGCAACATCAGATCTGAGCCTCCTCTCTCACCTACACCACAGCTCACCGCAGCACTGTACCTTAACCCACTGAGCGAGGCCAGGGATTGAACCCAAAACCTCATGGTTCCTAGTCGGATTCGATTCTGCTGCACCACAGTGAGAACTCGGGTTTTTAAAAGACAATGAAATATGATACACATTAGAATGCAATGTAAAATCCTAAATTTATAGAAAGTCTACTCAGAGCACAGCAAGGATTTTGCCAAAATTTAGACCATCATCCCTCGTTGGTGGGGGTGGTGGTAGTGATTGGTTAAGTTTGACCATTTTTAGGACTTGCCTTCCTCAATTCCTAGGTCCCATAAATCGTCTGATCTTTTCCTTACCATCAGGGCAGGGCAGGGAGAGCAGCTGATGAGGCCTCCTTGGCGATATTTTATTTACTTTTATGTATTTATTTGCCTTTTTAGAGCCACACCTGAGGCATATGGAGGTTGCCAGCCTAGGCGGTTGAATCAGAGCTGTAGCCACTGGCCTATGGATAGCCACGCCAGATCTGAGCTGCATCTGAGACCTATACCACAGCTCACAGCAATGCCGGATCCTTACCCCACCGATCAAGGCCAGGGATAGAAGCTGCATCCTCATGGATACTAGTCAGATTCGTTTCCACTGAGCCACAATAGGAACTCCCCATGGCAGCATTTTAATGAGGACACAACTAGATGCAGTTGGAGAAGTGATGGCAAACACAAGTGTTTAGTAATTAAGAGAGGACTGTCATAACAATTATTTTTTCTAGACGAATAAGTATTTAAACTGGATTTTCTCAAATCACTGTTACCTTATTTAATCCAGTGACTGGTACTTACTGACAGACACGGTCTGTAGCCTAGGTGGGGGTCTAAGGTTATAAGGGGCAAAAAGACAAAAATGAGAGGAAGAAAGTGGGAGTGGTAGGAACTTTCAGGTGCCTTATAATCTGGAGCACATAAAACATACACTCAGAGTTCCCTGGTGGCTCAGTGGATTAAGAATCTGGCATTGTCATTGCTCTGGTGCAGGTTCAGTCCCTAGCCTGAGAATTTCCACATGCCAAGGGTGCCACCAAAAAACAAACAAAATGCAAAGTTTCTAAAATAAAACAAAACAAAACAAAACACTACTTGAGTGTTATGCAGATCAGTATGGTATAAATGGTACATAAGAGGTGAGAAGATGAAACTTAGAAGAACTAGAGAAAAAACTCTGAATGAAGGAGAAATTTGTGTTGAAAGGCTTAAGTCGAAGAAAGACTGATAGGGGAGTTCCCATTGTGGCACAGTGGAAACGAATCCGACTAGGAGCCATGAGGCTGCAGGTTAGATTCCTGGTCTCGCTCAGTGGGTTAAGGATCTGGCGTTGCCGCTGTGGTGTAGATCACAGACACCGCTCGGATCCTGCATTGCTGTGGCTGTGGTGTAGGCCGGCAGCCGTAGCTCCAATTTGACCCCTAGTCTGGGAACTTCTGCATGCCGCAGATGCAGCCCTAAAAAGCAAAAAAAAAAAAAAAGACTGACAGGGAAGTAGGCATGACAGGGAGAGAGAGAGAGAGAGAATGCTGTGAATTGCCATTGCTCCTAGGACCCCAGGAAGGAAATTACATCTATTTTCTTCCCAAACTTGGGGCACAACAGTCTCTCCTATTATTTTCTAATAAGTTAATATTAGTGGAAGACAAGTTTTCCCTTAATTCTGTGTATCCTTCTTTAGGGTACCTTGAGTAACCTTGTGCCAACTGCTTAGACAAGCCCTCTGGGTCCAGTTCCTCCTCTCTTCCAGAGAAGGGATGGAAAAGTGAGTGATTTCAAACCTGAGGTGTGAGGTTAGGGGTGTGAAGAGCGATTCATGGAGTGAGAGGAGAAGGAACTGAGAATGGAACCCTGGAAGCACCAACATCTAGGAGACTGCTGAGGAACAGGAGCCAGGAAAAGAGCAGAGGAGGCTGGGAGGAGCCAGGTTGACTATTTCAAAGAGGTGAAGTGAAACAAAGCTTGAGGAGGTCCCCGGAGACACAGCAACCCCGACTTCTCTAGGACCATGTGGGCAGAAAATACTCTGGGGAGTTGAAATGTGACTGGAGGAGTCACAGGCTGAGTGGTGCCTGAAACGTGTGAATTCATCACTTAGCAGGCCAGCCAAGCCCAGGAAAACATTTGAAGTGCCTGCCTTTGAGATTTTCCTAGGTACCTGAGTGGGGGCACCTTGAGGGCATAAAAAAATCATTTTAGCTTCACGACACAGTCAGGGACACATCACCAGCATCTTCCACATAAGACATCAGAAGAGAGTATATTGAATTATTTCTCAAGTCTTCACAAAAGACTCAGGAGGAAGAAAAACATATCTTTCAAATTGCAGAAACTAGTAAACAAAAGATCTGACTTGTTTAAGTGAGTTTCCTGACAAGGGTGTGTACCACGCCCAGATCTTAAAATTTCTTCTGATTTAGATGGTAGCACAAATAGTTGGATATATAATTATAGGGATATATATAGTTTTAATAGATTTATTCAAAATTGCGTTAACTTTTTGGTGTTTTTAATCTCCAGTCTTTTCTGGCTTTTTGTTCTTCACCTCTCCGTTTTATAGCATTGGAATAACATTGTATATTATTTTGGGGTCCTCACGTCTTGATATCATTTGAGGATGTTCCCACCTCATGAAATCGTCTTCCCAGATGTTAGCTTAGCATCTTTCAAAAGTATGTTCCCTATGGAGTTCCCATCGTGGCCCAGTGGTTAACGAATCCAACTAGGAATCATGAGGTTGCAGGTTCAATCCTTAGCCTCACTCAGTGGGTTAAACGATCCGGTGTTGCTGTGAGCCGTGGTGTAGGTCGAAGATGCGGCTCGGATCCCGCGTTACTGTGGCTCTGGTGTAGGCTGGGGGCTACAGCTCCAATTAGACCCCTAGCCTGGGAACCTCCATATGCTGCGGGAATGGCCCTAGAAAAGGCAAAAAGACAAAAAAAAAAAAAGGATGTTCCTTAAAATACCAATCCCAGAAGTTATGTTCTGAGGTGAGAGCTCCATAAAGACTTACGTATAAGACCAATGATGAAGGGGAATACTGCGTATTATTTCCTTCTCTTTGAAATACGTATAGGCTCTCAACGTACAGGCTTGGAGAAGTGCTGCAGAAAAGAAATCTGATGCTTAGAACAGCATCAAATTTATCTCACCATGCAGCCCCTTACCATGTACTACCAATTACTGCCTTTAATTTTAGTCTAAGTTTCTCTACTAAAAATGCCATGTTGAGCTTTGATTTAGAAATTTTTCTACTCTTAGAGCTGCAGTTTCTCCATTGGTACAACAGGAATAATACAATCTATCACCAAGGTTGTTACCTTGATTCAATGAAATCATTAATGCAAAGAGTTTAGCATGGAGCTGACACAAAAGTCATGCTCAATGAACATGAGCTATTTTTAAAGGACATTTTCTATTCTATTGCTTTGAATAGGTCATTTTACTTTTCAGAACTTGCTTTTTGCATCTACAGCATTAAACCTAACACTGACTCTAAAGGCTTCAAAACTCTTAGCTAAGGAAACAAAACTAAGCAGTCCTTGAATGAAACCAGAGACCGAGATACATACATAAGCTAATTTACATAAAATAGTATACTCATCTTCTAGACTCTTTTTGTTAGGATTCCATTTAGCAGTTGTGTATCATTCCTATGTTGAAATTTATAAGGAACCCTGCTGCACCCCTGTCCCCCACCCCCACCCCCAAAGGTTGCCCATCCAGGAGTTTATCTCCCAATCTGGTCAGGCCAGCTCCCCAGGGGGGTCAGGGCCTCTGTGCACAGGTTGCTGCTGTTTCTCTCAGGGTGAGAGCTTCATGCAGTAAGAGTCAAATGATAGGTAACATTCTGCATTCAAAGTAGCAACAGAGCGCAGGGAGACACAGCACTATGTACTAGCTAGAACACTGGCTTCCACGTTGGAGGATCCAGATGCTAATCTAAGGCCTGCTATTAGCAGCACGATCCTATAGAAATGATTTCATCTCTAGGCCTTAAGCACCTCTTAAGCTTAAGAGGTACTTAACCAAGGTCTTATGCAAGAGGTACTTACGCTTAAGGTCTTACCTTGCGCAGACCTCTTACACTTGCTCTAAAGAATTCTTTTTCCCCCTCCCTCTTAGACCATTAGGAAGAACCAAATAAATTGATGGTATGCTGAAAAATCTTTGGTAATTGCCAAGTGGCATACAAATATAAGGAAGAAGATACTATTTCATTTCAATCTCACCACAATGGTTAGGAAGAACGTATGTATATTTGTCCCCAGAGAACACATGGAAACAAAAGATTTATCACCTGTTCAAATCATGCAGTTGATCATAGAAGATTTGATTGCTGGTCTAAGGCCCTCTAGACCTTTTCTTAAATAAGATATACATATATATATATATTTTTTTTTTTTTTGGTCTTTTGGGGAGGGGGGCTCACCCATGGCATATGGAAGTTCCCAGGCTAGGGTTTGAATTGGCACTGCAGCTGCTGGCCTACGCCACAGCCACAGCAATGCAGGATCTGAGCCACATCTGTGACCTACACCAGAGCTCACGGCAATGCCAGATCCTTAACCTAATGAGCAAGGCTAGGGATCGAACATGCATCCTCATGGATCCTAGTCGGGTTTGTTAACCACTAAGCCATGATGGGATCTCCTAAATAAGAAATCTTTATGAGAAAAACAAAATTCACCCATTTTACCTATTTGTCAGTAGTTGTTTTTTTTTCCCCCACGCTTTTAAATTTATCTTGCTATGTTTTTTCAATTATCCTAGAGGCTGTCTAGCACAATACAAAAATTTAGAAAATCTATGATAAGTTTGAATTATTTTAAGATAAGAAATGTACCTATATTATAATTTTTACAGTTATAAACTTTTATAGTTTTCTCAAGTTTTCCCTTACCTGTACCCCCACTGAGGACAAAAAAAAAAAATTCAATAACACCCAGAATCTTTAAGAAAAATTGCTTATATAATAATCGTAATATAGTGGTTAAAAGTGCTGGCTCCAGAGTTAGACATGATTTGGATGAACCTCAACTCTGCAATCAATTCTTAACTTCTATGAGCTTCTGCTACCACCTCAAATGTGGAGATAACATTTACCTCCAAATACTGCTTGGAACAGATAAATAAGCCACATAACCAAATTTACTGAGTTCTTACTTTGGCTCAAGTGCTTTACTTGCATGATCTCATTTAATCCCTACAAAATCTTAAAAGATGGCTTCAGTGCATGTCATTACATTTCAATAAATGTTAGATATATTTCACACACACACACACACACACACAAAACCCAAGTATGTTTCTTAAAGATTTAGAAATAGTTTCCAGGAGTTCCCTGGTGGCCTAGGGGTTAAGGATGCAGCATTGTCACTGCTGTGGCTCCAGTTACTGCTGTGGCACAGGTTAGATCCCTGGCCCAGGTACTTCCAGATGCCTCAAGTGTGGCCAAAAAAGAAGAAAAGAAAGAAAAAAGAAATAGTTTCCAGTGTAGGGTGGAAAACTGGTTGCCCAAGTAGGATGACTTAGGTCCTAATTACCTCCATTGTAACATAAACGATACACTGGGTTTATACTAGCTGTTTAATCTTTCTTTCTCTTGAACAAAAATACTGAAAACCCAAACTTAAAAAAAAAAAAGACATGGAGTTCTCACCGCGGCTCAGTAGAAACAAACCCAACTAGCATCCATGAGAAGGCAGGTTCAACCCCTGGCCTCACTCAGTGGGTTAATGATCTGGCATTGCCATGAGGTGTGGTGTAGGTCACAGAATCAGCTCAGATCTGACATTGCTGTAGCTCTGGCAAAGGCCAGCGGCTGCAGCTCTGATTCAACCCCTAGCCTGGGAACATCTGTATGCTGTGGGTGTGGCCCTAAAAAAAAAAAAAAAGGAAGAAGAAGAAAAGATATGCTATCTTGATATCTGAATAAAAAAGTGCTCCTTTTTTTTTTTTTTTTTGGCCACGCCCACAGCATGTGGAAGTTCCCAGGCCAGGAATATAACCATGTGACAGCAGCAACCTGAACCACTGCAGTGAAAAAGCCAGATCCTTAACCCACTGAGCCACACAGGGACTCCCAAAATGTTCCCTCCTTTTTTTTTTTTTTTTTGTCTTTTGTCTTTTTAGGGCCACATCCATAGCATATGCAGGTTCCCAGGCTAGGGGTTGAATCAGAGCTACAGCTGCCGGCCTACACCACAGCCACTGCAACACCAGATCTGAGCCATGTTTGGGACCTGCACCACAGCTCACGGCAACACCAGATCCTTAACCCACTGAGCCACGACGGGAACTTCCCGAAGTGTTCCCTCTTGAATAATTTCCCAGACTCCATCTTTTTGTCCTTTTCCAAACACCATTCTTTCTCCCTCTATTCACAGAAACACTAGCACATGTGTATATGTGCATGTGCGCACACACACACACTTCTTCATGTCAGGCTTCTGGGGGACACAGTTGCGTGTTTCTCCAGCATCTAGTAACCACTCTTCCATCTTAACAGAATTCTCTTTGCCTTTATTTTCTTGGACTATTCCACAAACTGTGCTCTTTTCAAATAACTAAACTTTCATGCCTCACTTAAAAAGCAGTGGTTCTTGGGAGTTCCCTTCGTGGCACAGTGGTTAACGAATCCAACTAGGAACCATGAGGTTGCAGGTTCAATCCCTGGCCTTGCTCAATGGGTTAAACGATCCAGCCTTGCTGTGAGCTGTGGTGTAGGTTGCAGATGCAGCTCGGATCCCGAGTTGCTGTGGCTCTGGTGTAGGCTGGTGGCTACAGCTCTGATTAGACCCCTAGCCTGGGAACCTCCATATGCTGCAGGAGCGGCCCTAGAAAAGGCAAAGAGACAAAAAAAAAAAAAAAAGGCAATGGTTCTTTAGCATTCATTTTTAACAATATTCCGCATAATAGTTTTTCTTACTTCTTCATGGGGAAAAAAACCAATTTTGAATATAGAGGAAATAGTCTAATTTTATAATAATATTGGCTCCATTGTGTGAGTTTTTAAGACCATGACTCTTATTTTATGTATATTTTTGGCCCCACCCATGTCATGGAGAAGTACCTGGGCCAGTGATCGAACCCATGCTGCCGTTGTGACCTGCGCCACAGCTGCGGCAACTCCAGATCCTTTAACACACTGTGCTACATGGAAGCTTCCTAAGACTATTTTTTTAAGAGCAAGGAGCTTTTTAAGCTATGTTGCATGTTTCTAATTGAGTCATCAATAAATTAAAAAATAATTCATGCTAGGTTATCTCATCTGTACTAAATAGTTATTTATAAGAATTTTAAAGAGGTAGGTTCCAATCCTGGCTTTGCCACCAACTAGCTGTGTGACCTTGATCTTAATTTCCCGGGATCTCAGTCTCCTCAACTTTGAAAAGAAGGACTAAGACTTAAGGATCCCTTCCAACACTTCCGGCTCTCAAATTTTATGATTATCTCCCCAATTCCATAGTTAGTAGGAAAAAAAAAAAAAGTATACATGAAGTTTTCTAAATGTAAAAAGTTAGGAAAAGAAAATTAAAATTCAAGATATGTGATTTCTCTGGAAACTGTACCTTTAGTGTTTCCTGACTATTTGTTTACATGGTATAGCAGGCCCTTAAGATGAGTATGAGAACAAATAAAGTCCTGGAAGATCTGCCTTTGGGAGTGTACTTTCAATGAGTGGGTCAGAGATATAACAGTGTTAGTTGATAATTGGTAACAACTGATGCTTAAACAAAAGGTTCTTAAAGGAAACTTTTTGGTAGAAATAGTCTTGCCCTAAGTGTGGTCAAATGTGATCTGAAAAATCCATGTAGCTACACACATATCATTAAAAGTGGAAAATAAAGATTTGGCATTAATATGAAAAGAAAGATACAAACTTTGAAACGAAAGGTGAAGCAGAAATGGTCAAAATAATGAAGTCTGGGAATAAAAGATCTGAAATTCATCTGAGAATCTCACTGGAAAAATGCAGGGAATTTCTATATGATAAATTAAGAAAATAATTGGCATGATATTATTGTCCAGGTACCGAGAAAAAAAAACACCACACAGCAGCAGTAACAACAGCAATAGTAATAATTTAACCAATTTAACAGTTTGAAATATAATGAAATCATGAAGAGTACATTTAAATTTTACATCAAAAAACCTGATTTTGTTTTATAAACTATATATATAAGTTTTCCTAACACTTGTTTCATTTATTAGGTCCCATCTCTATGAAAGCATTGTGTTTTGAACCATGGGAGATACAAAAGAAAAAGATGTTATTGCCTTTAATGAAATTAATTCCTGTAAAAACACACAGGAATTAAGTTTTTTGTCCTTTGTGTATATTCTGGAGTATCCTCGTTCAAAAGGAACATTTACAATAATTTCATATCTTTACATTTTCAGGTTTACAAACGATTGAAATAAAATATACAGGAAATGTTTCATAAATCTACAGAGTAGTTTGTTTTCATCTCTTTTCATGATATTTAAGAACTAATTTTCAAAGATAATATGAGAAAAAGAATGTATGTATATGTATGACTGGGTCACTTTGCTGTACAGCAGAAAATGGAACAACGTGAATCAACTATACTTTAATTCAAACAATTACTTAATTTAAAAATAAAATGAGAAAAAGAACTACTTTTCAGGTTAATGATTTTAGACCAAAAGTTTGTTCATCATTTCAGATTTTCCTTAATGAAGTTGGAAATCAACATTCTACAATCATGGACTAGTCAGCCATTGATTTATGTGGCTATTTAAAGTGACAACTAGGCGTTCCTGCTGTGGTGCAATGGGATCTGCAGTGGCTCTACAGTGCCTAGATGCAGGTTTGATCCCCAGCCCAGCACAGTGAGTTAAAGGATCTGGTGTTGCTGCAGCTGTGGCGTAGGTCACACCTATCGCTCAGATGTGATTCCTGGCCTGGGAACTCCATATTCCGTGGGGCAGCCAAAAAAGAAAAAAAAAAGAAAAGAAAAGAAAGTGACAACTAAAGGGTGTTGTAGCAATGACAAGGAAAGCACACACAACAAGGAGAAATGAGAGAGCAGACCCACCCAGGGATCATGACCTCCTAAACATGTATGATGAACACTGAAGAGAATCAGGAAGGAACAGAGAGAGAGAAGAAAGTTCCTCCTTCAGTATGCAGAGGGTAAAGCAGTGTAATAGCATCTTCCTCACACACTTGAAGAGGAAGAGGTTTGCTGGTGGGTGAAATGTAGCTTTTGCATGGTAACCTCCAGAGCTAAAGAGAGTCTACCTCAAAATTTCCAATTTCCCACTCTTAACATCACTGACCATCCAAACTTTTTAAAAAGCACCAGAAAAGGAGTTCCCATCTTGACTAATGGATCTGACTAGCATCCATGAGGACGCAGGCTCAATCCTTGGCCTCGCTCAGTGGGTTAAGGATCTGGCATTGCTGTGGCTGTGGTAGAGGCCGGCAGCTGCAGCTCCAATTAAGACCCCTAGCCTGGGAAGCTCCATATGCTGCAGGTGTGGCCCTAAAAAGCAAAAAAAAAAGCACAAAAAAAAAAAAAGTACCAGAAAAATCTTCTGACATTTAGTGTAGCTAGTCTCAAATTTTATTTTTAAATTTATAATTAAAATAATAATTATTATAATTATTATTATTATGCCACAGTGTTCAGTGGCTTGATGTGGGATCTCAGTTCCCAGATCAGGATTGAACCCAGGCCACAGTAGTGAAAGCACCAAATCCTAATGGCTGGACCACCAAGGAATTCCTTTAAATTTAGCTACAAAGAAAAAAAAATGGCTTTTAAATAAAATTTTAGAATCATAAAAAAAACCCCAAAAATTGAAATTCTGTATATTTGGTAGGTAAAATAGAATATATATTCAAATTTCTATTCATTATTTAACTCATCTTATTTTCAACATTTTCCCCACTGTTTTGCTAGTTCCTTTTACACAGGGTAGCTGAACAAGTGTACTTCCAAAAAAAAAAAAATGTAAAATCTTCATTAAAGTATAGTTGATTTACAATGTTGTGCCAATTTCTGCTGTACAGCAAAGTGACCCTGTCCTACATATATACACATTCTCTTTCTCATATATTCTTCCATCATTGTCTATCCCAAAAGACTGGATATAATAGGACCTTATTGCTTATCCATTCTAAATGTAATAGTTGGAAAAATGCAAAATCTTAAAGGCATCATATAAAGATGTATTTCCAATTGAAATGCATACTTTAAAAATTTATATGACATCTGAGTTCCTAGTCATTTGAATGGAAATAATACATAGAAAAAACATCTATTTTTATGCTCTCAAATGAACAGCAATGTCATGCTGCCATTAGCCAGCCTGTTACTTTTCTTTTTTTCCTATTTAAATTACTATTCACTTTGGGGGAAAGAATACTAAACTATTATCAATATGAGTAGCCTTATAGATATGAATTCATAATTGCCAAGAAATACTCAACATAAGCAAATAAATCCCTTAGGCATTCCTTCAACTCTGCAGTGCCCTCATGCTGCCCCCTGCTGCTCAGTGTCCACACTTAACTGAAAATTGTCCCAAACTTTGTTTTTTACTTCTCTTTACTCTTCTCATCAACACTTATCTGGCCAGAGATCCAGACCCCTAGAGTTTTCCTCTGCCAGGTTAATGGGTAAACAGGTTAATATAAGAAAGATGTCACCTCCTGCCTCCCCACCCCGTTTGCCCCATCACCATTTTCTGGGCAGTTACAAGCATTTGAACAAATGCTCTATGGGCATTAACTGACATCCAGATTCCCAAGCTTGGGATTCCAAAGCCTCCCTGTGCTGGTTCTAGGCTGCCCTCGTGAGTCTGTCTTGCCAAATCGCTAACCCCCATGCACTCCTGCCTACACTCTACCCACATGGACGTCTGGCTGGTATTTTCAAGTGCCACAGTGTTTTCTCTCCTCCTTGCCTAAGCTTACACTGCGTTTTTTACCCCAAATGTCTTTGCACAATTTCCAAATGTTGAAAGCCTACCCATCTTCCAAGGCTCTGGTCAAAAGTACCTTCTCTGTAAAGTTTACCCCAACGCCCAAATGCTTCATTTCTGTTATCCCTTTAATCCTTTAAGGCTCTGGACAATGTAGTTGTTTTGATGTAGAAGCAGCTCAATAAAGATTATTAAATAAATCCTTTAAAAAAGTGAAGAGCAGTTAACAAAGGAACCTTATTTCTTGGGAAGGCCAGCTGACTTACTGACTTTTGGTAGAGCACCTGGAGAGGGTAATAGGAACCCCACTACCACAACAACCTTCCACCTGAATGGGGTGATCTTTTTAATTCCTGTCACACCGCATAAGGCCTATTTTGATCCCCGAAATCAGAAGTGTCTATGAGAAAATGAACTTAAAGCACATACAGGTGCTTATGTCATGTCAGGCATTATTCTAGATTATTTATTTATGTGTCTATTTATTTGTTTTTATGGCTGCACCCATGGCACATGGAAGTTCCTGGGCCAGGTACTGAATCCGAGCTGTAGCTTCGACCTATACTGCATTTGCAGCAACACCAGATCCTTTAACCCACTGCACCAGGCCTGCAGCGATTGCTCCTATTTGACTTCTAACCCAAGAACTTCCATATGCCACAGGTGCCACCATAAAAAATTTTTAAAAATAAAAAGGAGGTAACATCCCAGACTGTCTGGTAAGTCATAACTCTTTCCTTAGAAGGTAAGGAAATACAGAAATGTTTTTTATTATAAGTAATTGTTCTCTTTAAGAACCTTTGACCCAATGGAGTAGGAGGTCAGCCTATTACACTCTTAAGTAGAACTCCTACTAAGTTATAGGCAGTGTTAAGTCACTAAAGAGAATTCAGAATCACCATATCTTAGAGGTTAAACTTATGAATGGGTAAGACTTTCTTAACTTCTTGAAAATGTTTGCTAAGGTACCAAAGTAGACAATCGGATCCAGTCAATGTATAAATGTATATAAAAAGTTGGGAGGGGTTTAATTAAATCATGCTATAAATGAGACCACGTTTTAAAGGATCGTGATTTCTAAAATTTGCAAGATTCATAAATATGATAAGATTTGTAAGATAAATTTTAAAACATAAGAACTACCTATGGGTATATTTCAATTTCATAGTTTTTTAAAAACTCAAATTAACTTAAGAATATTCTTTCTAGATACAGGACTCACTCTTTTTTCTTTTTTCTTTTTTTTTTTTCTATTTTTTTTTAGGGCTGCACCTGAGGCATATGGAAGTTTCTGAGCTAGGGGTCAAATTGCAGCTGCAGCTGCTGGCTATGCCATAGTTATGGCAACACCAGATCCTTAACCCACTAAATGAGGCCAGGGATAGAACCACCTCCTCATGGATCCTTTTTGGGTTCTCAATCCACTGAGCCACAATGGGAACTCCAAGACTCACTCTTGAGTGCATCGAGTAACTAATAACTCATGCATGGCAACTGAGCTGTTTCTCTTCCAAATAAAGTTGGTGTTCATTAGGAAGTCAACACATGTTGACAGAACTGTCCAGTTATTCTTTCCATTTGCACCTTCCTCACTTCCTAGCAGACGGATTGTTGCTTTTGAAAGATTGAGATGAGAAGTAGCAACACTATCTACGGACCTTCCCAATTTTTGCTTTAGCAGCTTTCTTCCACAGTGTCACCAATTCTCAGCCCTAACTTGAGTGTATTAGGATTCTATGGACAGCTTTCTGAAAATATGTATGCCCACCACCTACACCAGCTAGAATCTCTGAGGATGGGGTGCAGGAACTTTGTGGTGGTGGTGTTGTTTGTTTTTGCTATTTTAGGACCACACCCACAGCATATGGAGGTTCCCAGGCTAGGGGTTGAGTCAGAGCTACAGCTGCCAGCCTATACCATAGCCACAGCAACGCCAGATCCTCAACCCACTGAGTGAGGCCAGGGATCGAACCCACATCCTCATGGATCCTAGTCGGGTTCATTCACCACTGAGCCACGAAGGGAACTCCCAGAATTTTATTTTTAAGTTTCTTGGTGATTTAAAGTGCAGACAGAGTTGAGAACCGCTGGTCCACAGTGTGAGCCTACCATGGTCTAAAGTTCCCGTAGAACTTTCTGCAATTATGGACATTGCTATATATTGGTTTGTTTGTTTGTTTGTTTTCTTTTATGGGCTGCGTCTGTGGCATACAAAAGTTCCCAGGCTAGGGGTTGAAATCAGAGCTGTAGCTGCTGGCCTATACCATAGCCACAGCAACGCAGGATCTGAGCTGTGTCTGTGACCTACACTACAGCTCACTGCAACACCAGATCCTTAACTCACTGAGCAAGGCCAGGGATCGAACCCACATACTCATACATACTAGTCGGGTTCATTACCCACTGAGCTACAATGGGAACCCCCAGTTTTAGGCCATTTTAAATGAACCGAATCTATCATTACACAGGTGCTGAGCGACTCTTTTTGATAGTGGACAAAACCAGTCCAAACTTGTCTCTTCAGGGTCCTTCATCCCAGCCTCCTGATGAGGCCTCTGGTGGATAGAAGGAGAGCTCCAAGCTTACACAGGCTTCTGGAAATGTTAAGGATGTTTCTTACTCATTTAGGTTGGAGGTTAGCTTCTTGGACTTCATACTTCAACAAAAAATGAGCAAAAAGTCTTAGAACTAAATATTTCTCAAGTCTCGAAGCAGTGAACCCACTGAACTCTTGGAAAGTTCCTCTTTGCTCCTTGGAACTGACAGTGTTTTTCAACTGGAGGTTGTGACCTCTGTCTTGGGAGGATGGAGAGTTTCCAGTGGATTGAGGCAGTGGCCTGAGTTTCAGAGCTAAATATAGGTCACTAGCATGGCAGCCTCTCTTTCTCTGTCTCATCAAAACCACGTTCTTTTAATGAATGTGGATCATCAGTGGTTGGTGGGATTAACTCTTGAGAAAAGCCAGCAAAATGTCGCAGATACATAGTGTTTTTCAAATGTAACTGGCTGTTGGGTGCAACTAAGTTCTATTTTTACTTGCTTCTAAAAATAATTTCTATGAGTTCCTGCTGTGGCAGTGGACTAAGAATCCAGCTGCAGCAGTCTGAGTCAATGTGGAGGCACGGGTTTGACCCTCAGCCTAGCTCATAGGTTAAAGAACATAGCATTGCTGAAGCTGCAGCATATGTCACAGTTGTGGCTCAGATTCATTCCCTGGCCCAGGAACTTCCATATGCCATGGGTATGGCCATAAAAGCATAATAATAATAACAACAATAATAATTTGTAAATTATGGATTACTACTTTTTAAGTTAAAAATACACACATATATGAATTGCTGGAAAAATAAATCTCAAGTGTTCATGTTGAGGCATAAGAAGAATCCTCCTTCATGTGATCGCTCAGCTCTCAATGAAGCTGTCCTCACAGCTCAGATCCTGCATTGCTGGCGTAGGCCAGCAGCTGTAGCTCCGATTTGACCCCTAGCCTGGGAACCTCCATACGCCATGAGTGTGGCCCTAAAAAGCAAAAAAAAAAAAAAAAAAAAAGTCAATGAAGCTGTCCCGACCACCTATTCAATTCTACCTATGTATTTATTCATATGTATTTAATGATACCCTTTAAAGTTTGGTGTATTTCAAAGTCAAAATATTCACCATGGCAGATACCAGTTGACTCTCCAGAGCAGTGTCCCAGAGGGTGGTCCCCAGACCAGCAACATCAGCAATATCTGGGAGCTTGGAACTCCTCAGGCCCCATCCCAGATCAACTGAACTAGGAACCCCAGGCAGGGGCCCAGCCACCTGTCTTTTACATGGTCCTGGTGCACACTCAAGTTTGAGATCCACTAAGCAGAGTACACTAGGTCCCCCCCAGAATGTCCCAGAGGGGAACTTTCCTACATCCTGAAGACCGTAAAGATGGAAACATTTTGTACATAAAATTGACCTTGTATGTTGTGAAACAGAAGCCAATATTCTCTTTTGACCTAGTGTTATAAATCACAAATTCGCTCACTTCAACAAGGCCTCACTGAGTTTCTTGTCCCTCTAGAAATTCAGCTTCTAAAAGAATTTCATGAGAAGTTCCTGAAGAGAGATGATGCGGTACATGTGTCTTCAGTAAATTCAACATGCAAAAACTCAGCTACATACAACTGATCAATCAGGTGGGCATTGCTTATTTAAGAAAGATTATTAGATTTATAAAGTTATTCACTAGAGGATTAATTTACACAGGGATATCATACAGTGCATTTAAAATATGCTGACTGGCGTTCCTTCTGTGGCACAATGGGATTGGCTGCACTCTGCAGCACCAGGATGCAGGTTTGATCCTCAGGCCCGCACAGTGGATTAAAGGATCCAGTGTTGCCGCAGCTGTGATATTGGTCGAAACTGCAGCTTGAATCTGATCCCTGGCCTGGGAACTCCACATGTCACAGGATGACCAAAAAGAAAAATAAAATGCTGATTTATAGCACATAAATTTACAAATATCCAATGTGATAGTATAGAAGAATAGGCAGGTACATAGACTCTGATTTCAGACTTCCTGGGTTCAGACGCCAGCGTTTTCGTTTACTGTGTAACCTGAAGCGAAACTTTAAGCCTCAGGTCCCTCATTTGTAAAATGGGTATACTAATTGTGCTATCTCCAAAGTTTGTGTGAGTATTTAAGGAGATATTTACTAAAGGTAGCATTTAACCTAGAGGCTGGAACATAGTAAGCTCTAATTAAATGTTTATTTTTAGTTTTTCTAAATTAGCTGCTTCTGTAACCAGTCTGGTCTCTATGAAAACATATACTCATGCTTTGTCATTCAAGAACTGTTTTTTCCCTTTTTTGGCCACCCCACAGCATATGGAGTTCCCGGGTCAGGGATCAAATCTGAGCCACAGCTGTGGCCTATGCTGCAGCTGTGGCCACACTGGATCCTTTAACCCACTATGCCAAGCCAGGGATTGAACCTGTGTCCTGGCACTGCAGATCCCATTGCGCCACAGTAGGAACTCCAAGAATGTTTTTACAAAGCAGTTAAAGTTTACACAAAGCAAATAGGAGGAGCCACACTGAGCACTGGATGGATACTCAGCGGATGTTCACCCTCCCAGGAGCTCTTAAGGTAACTTCAGTCTCCCTGTCAGTGACAGGGTTTAGGTATGAGCATTTCTTATAAACCTGGCCGAAGAGGTATGAGAAGCAGTGTACTGTGGTCTGTGGGAAAGAATTTCTCCTCTTCTAAAAAGACGCGTAAGAGGGAGTTCCCGTCGTGGCGCAGTGGTTAACGAACCCGACTAGGAACCATGAGGTTGCGGGTTCGATTCCTGGTCTCGATTGCTCAGGGGGTTAAGGATCCGGCGTTGCCATGAGCTATGGTGTAGATTGCAGACAAGGCTCCGATCTGGCACTGCTGTGAGCTGTGGTGTAGACTGCAGATGCGGCTCAGATCCCGTGTTGCTATTGCTGTGGCTCTGGCGTAGGCCGGTGGCTACAGCTCCGATTAGACCCCTAGCCTGGGAACCTCCACATGCCGCGGGTGCAGCCCTAGAATAGACAAAAAAATAAAAAGATGCATAAGAGAAACTCTCCTCCCTTTGGATATGATGCTTAGGGTTACAGCAGAAAGACATTGCTGACATTATGGTAATGTAAGAGAATGGGACCGACAAGGAACTTGATAACATTGCTGAGCTATTGAACCAAACCTAGAACTCACTAGCTTGTCTCCTGATTATTAATTTAGTTAAAAATAATAAATGTCCTCGTGTTTAACACCATTGTCTGTATGATGCTATATTAGTTCAAAAGCAAACTAAATGATGTATAATGCAATTAATTACTATCTTAATTGGTTCTATGACAAAATAATTTGGTGACTTTATTCTGGAGGTCATCGTAACCACACATAGAGAATTCTTACTGCATAGTTCCTTCTCTTCCGATTCATCTGTATACAACAGCTGTCTTACTTTCCTGCTCCATATCTGATAGGCTTAACTAATTAACCATTAGCTAAATGTCTAATTCTATTATCTTCATAAGTTAAAGTATAAATGCTTATTATACAAAATTTCTACTATATAAATATCTTTAAAATATTTCAGAAGATTTCAAAACAAAAATAAATGTTTTAATTCTGATATAATCCTTTAGCACTGTAATTGCATTTCCCAGCTCCTTTTCACAATTTTTATTTACACTGGCAATTATTTCATGCCAATGTGAGCAAAATAATTTATATAAAAAAGAGGCTTTACCCCATTAAAAAAAAGTTTTCCTTCAGTAGAACTTACAAGGACACATCCCAAATGTGATCACCAGAGTGATCCTCTCCTTTCTTCTCAAGCAAAGTAGTTAAAGTTTTTTTTCTCACTCTGCAGTTGGAATTTTCATTAGGTAACTGTCTTTTTATGTAGCATCTATTTGGGCTACATCTAAATTCTAAGGGCTATTTTCTCCTCATTGTGTCCCAAATAATGGTCTTTCAATAGGACACATTAAATCCTATATAAACAGACTGAATTTTTTTTTTTTTTTTAAGTCTTAGGGAGTTCCCTGGTGGCTCAGTGAATTAAGGGCTTGGTGTTGTCATTGTTGTGGCTCAGGTTACTGCTATGGTTTGGGTTTGATCCCTGGCCCAGGAACTTCTGAGTGCTGTGGGCGGGGCCAAAAAAAAAAAGTTTTACCCCAGAAATCTTATTTTGCCTTCTTTCCCAGTTAGGAACCTCCCACATCCAAGATCTCATATTTAAAATATTTTTAAAATGTTGACCCACATTGGGGGAGTTCCCGTTATGGCTCAGCGGTTAACGAATCTGACTAGGAACCATGAGGTTTCAGGTTCAATCCCTAGCCTTGCTCAGTGGGTTAAGGATCCAGCGTTTCTGTGAGCTGTGGTGTAGGTTGCAAATGCAGCTGGGATCTGGTGTTGCTGTTGCTGTTGCTGTGGCCGTGGCCAGCATCTATAGCTCCGATTAGATCCCTAGCCTGGGAACTTCCACATGCCACAGGTGCGGCCCTAGAAAAGACAGAAAGACGACAACAACAACAAAAAAAATGTTGAACCACATTGGACTGTAAACTCCATGAGAGCAGGGATACTTGTCTCTTTTTCTTAATTTTGTATCCTAGCATTTTTGCATAATTGTATATAATAGGAGGGAAATTTAGAACAAACAAACCCCCAAGTAAAAATAAATGTTGAATAAATCAAGTATAAAGGACACTCCTTTCATCTTTTTCTTTCTTTCATTCTTTCTTTTTTTTTTTTTTAAGGGCCGCACCCGAGGCATATGGAGGTTCCCAGGCTAGGGGTCGAACCTGAGCTATAGCTGCTGGCCTACACCACAGCCACAGCAACACCTCTGGGACCTATACCACAGTTCACAGCAACACCAGATCCTAACCCCGCTGAGCGAGGCCAGGGATTGAACCCGAAACCTAAAGGTTCTTAGTCAGATTCATTTCCGCAGCACCATGACGGGAACTCCTCATCTTATTCTTAAATCATTATCTTTGCTTTACTTTCCCCTTAGAGCCTCCATTTAAGAATGTTTTTGGAGAGATGAGAAGAAAAAAAAAAAAACACAAAACACCCACTTGGTCTCTTACTCTCTTTCCCCATCTCTTCCTTCGCAAAACATGTAATGATTGGTCCAAGAAACAGTACAGGTAAGTATACACAAAAAGGTGGAATTAGAACCATACAATGTCAGGTCTGTATTGAATTTGGTGTTCAGAGGATAAAATTTTAAGCTATTTTTCCTTCTTCTAAAAAGTTTACTCCAAGATCTACTAAATTGGTCCTGGCTAATATTTTCAGCATTTCATGATACGTCATCTTACCATCACTGTATTTCTTCTCTTTTGTTACTGCATCTTTCCCAATACGTCGACTAACCTGAAAATTTCCCCAATCTTCAGCAATACTAATGAATACAAATTAATAAACTAGGAAATTATATTGGCTCACTACATTAAGTCTAAATAAAAATTTCAGTTTATTTCCGTTATTGATTAAGCTCATAATTTCAAGTTCATTTTTCTGAGGTTTATTGTTTGAAATTTGATTTACAGATTCTCCATGTCATTGACATCATTTATTTCTTCTTTCTGTAAACTGTTTTTTTTTTTTTTTTGGCCATTTCACTACTCATTGACCCCTCCCCTCCATCAGAGGGATGGGCAGGATGAAAAAAATGATAATGATATTTTAACACAGTCAATTTTGCTTCTTGCTACTATCTCTGATAAAAAAGGTGTGCAAGAAAAAAAATATGTAATCGTTGTCTAAAATGACATTTCAAGATTAAAAAAAAAAATTTTATTGTCCATGATCTAGCAACTGTCACTATGGAAAACTGAGTTAGTTCTCTATATACTACATTTAATAAATACAGATTTTTTTTCATGATAAAACATAGGTTATTATAATAATTCTAATCATAATCTCACCAAACTCATGAACTAAACACCTACAAAATGTTGCCAATTTGGAAAAAAATTAACGTCCAAAGAATCAAGAGCTAAAATGAAGCACAAGGTGGATTTAAAAATGGAGAATAATATAAAACAATGAATTGGTTTTTGCCTCGCAGATTTTAAACCTCCTCCTTTAGGGATATAAGAATCACACAGAGAAGAATATCTTTAACATAAATATCTATGGGTGATTTTGAAAAGTGAAGATGTAACTATAATGATTACTCATAATCAATGATGTAATAGTCGATGATGTAGGAGAACAAAGAACATTGCATAGCTACATACGGACTTCACAGCATCAGTTTGTTTTTAAAAGGGGGGCTACATTACACAAACATTTTTAGTTTTCACCAATTAAAATGCAAAAAAAAAATCACCAGCTGAATAACAGAATATTTTAGCAATAAAGTATATTTTATTCAGTAGATTAACTTCAGAGAACTCAACTCTCCAGCACAGAGGGTTAGATCATGTATTTACACCTGCAGTATTTTAGTCTAGAAATAATCTATAATGCCAAAACTAGGCTTGATGGGGGCATTGAAATTTTATGAGGAGATAAAATGTTACAGTGAACAGTCTCAAATTTTTATAGCCAAGTATAAACAAAATATAGGCATAATACACAATTGTTGTTGAAGTTCAAGGGTCCTACACAGATAAATAAATTATAGGGACACCAAAATCAGAAATACTATTCCTAGGTATTTTCACACATTCTTTTATGTCAACATTTTAAATGATTAGTGAAATGAGCATTTACATATTTCAAAGTGAGTAAAAACACTTACTATATTAACTCCAGAAATTTTTTACTCTCTCAAGAAATAATGTATTCAATCATATGAAAAGGTTGTCTGGGATACTATTTCAGTTGTTTTTGTTTTATTTGGCAAAATATTTAGGTACAATCACTGATCTCTCCTACTTTCTTTTTCAATTAAGGGCATATTTATTATCTCCATAAACAACTAAAGACCAGTAAAAACTATGTCATATCGTAATGTACATTTTTGTTCTTGGGAGGCTTTGGGCCTAAATCCCATATTCTCTAATCAGATAACTCCCAATAAGAACAAAGATGGAAAAGATCTACCCTGCATTTAAATATATGAATACCAATATCTTTAAATTTAAAAGCAGTGGTACACAGATTCTTAAAAAAATTATCTCATTCCAAAATACTTATTCTTTTCAAATAAGGAAACACATAAATTCAACCGAATATCACTTTGAGATAAAACAAACAACAATGTAGGCATTATTACCTAGAAAATTCCCAGGAGAAACTTAGAATACTTATTTAAGAAATCCCTAGGTTCAAAATGAAATTCAACTTTTACAATGTTCAGTGAACTAAAACTCCAACATTTTGTTAGAAAGAAGACATAAGCACGGATGGTATTGTGAGAGAAGGAAAATGCAAGACGTTTCTGAGGAAAGAGAGAGTAAACTGACAGCTTATTATGGAAGAAATTTTGATCTAGAGATAATCAGATCAGATAAAACACAACTGCAAACTGCATGCCCGTCCCTGCTGCTCCTGGACGGGTTGTGACGACATGTCTGTTCTCACTCACAGTTCACAGTTCGCAGAAAACATTAAAATAACACAAACCGAATAATTTCCTCGCACCAAATCGAACTTTCTTTAAGGAAATAAAGGGAGAAGATAATAGATCAAATCTTGCCCCACCTCTTTTTTTTTTCCTCCTTTTTTCTTTTAGTGAAACTGACATAAATTGTTGAGGAGAGCTACAGCGCCACCAACACAGATCAATGCAAAACAAAAAAGATCTCCCACCGTGGGCAAAAAGAAAAAAAAAATTTAGAAAAATGCCAAAAATTACAAAATGTCTCCCCAATGTACCTTTTTTGGAGAAAAACAGGATCTGCAAAGATTACCCAAGGAGGGGCTACAGAGAATGACTATCATGGAACCCAAGTTTAGATCTGATCAGCAAATAAAAGATCCACTATTTAGTAACAGCCATAACTTAATATAAACCCGGTTATGTCAATCTCCACCTTCATTATACCAAGGGCAGCTTTTCTGTAGTTTGTATCCAAGTAATCCATCAAGAAAACCACAATAGGCCTATTTAAAACAACACAAAACCAAACTACATCCCTAGTTTGCCTGCTGATCATTTAGTCCTGGACAAATTAGGTAATACATAATTTTTATAAAGAGGATATGCACATATTTGGCATCACCAACATTGCTGGCACAAAACAAGTCCATCTTGAAAGAGCTGAGTTCCCCTTAGCTCGCAATAATTAAAGTATAATTTATATTAGAAATATTTAGCTTGAATCACAGGCTGAAAAAAAAAAACAAAAAAAACAAAAAAACCAATTTCTTTCTTCCAGTAAAATTTAACCAGACAAGATTAGGTGGAAATGTGCAGAGATCAAAGCTAAAGAAAAAATACAAAGATTGCTTTTGTGAGAAGAAACACAATGAAAATCCTTTCTTAAAAATCTGAGTGGCTCCTTCCAAGACATAAGGACAAAAATGTTTAAAATTACAAACTTACCATTCGTGGAGGCAAAGAAGAAGCCAGTCCTGGAAAAAGCATTGTAACAATATAGGCTGGATACTTGTGTCTCTAGAAACAACAGCCTCCAGGCAGCATATGGAGCTTCCAACATCTTTTAAAATATTTGGGAAAGAAAAAGTCAGACTTTCTTCCATGGTCGATGGCTGAATGGGGTGGCTTCCCCAAGATCTGTGGGCGTTTGGGAAAAATCGGAGAAATATCCACGGAAGATTCAAAGCAGAGGAGGCAGCGGCAGCCAGAAGACTCTGGGGTTAACAACTTTGCGATGGCGAGCAGGCGGGCTCTGATTGGCTGGGAGGCCAGCGTCCCCACAGTCTGCACTATCCCCCCGCTGCCCCCGCCTCCTGCAGCTCGGAAAAAAATGCAGTGTGAGTGCCATTTTACACTGGGCTTTTAAAAACACAGCCACCCAAATGACAAAGTCTGAGCTTGCTCTGAAGTGACACTGCAAAACAATAGCGCCCACGACTGCCTGCGAGCTCGCAAAAAGGCCCCTTTGATGGCCTAGGGAACACGCTTTTTTCTTGCTTATGGGTTTTTAGGGACTAACTAGCACGCTCTTCTTAAGCAGATTGTCATTCACAAACGTCGATGTCTAATTTGGATACAAATGTGGCCGTTGAAAAATGAATTCTATCGAAACATATTTGATTGGATAGCCTGAAGGTACCCGGAAAAGCCATGCACAAAATTCACACCCTTTTCAGCTCAGGGAGCTTAAAAAAAAAAAAACTCCTTAAAAAAAAAAAAAAAAGAATTGGTTAGCCGTAACAACTGCCGTTGGTGCAGGAAATACAAATAAAATAATGATTTTAACCGTTACACTCAAAAAACAATAGGCATCCTTTTTTCCCCCCACCCCCCTTCTTAAAAATTGTTTCAGAAACCTTTACTGGCTGACAGATTTCTACCACTCAGCCTTACAAACAAAATGGCTGTGGTACTGAATTTTTTTGGATCCTCCCACTGTGGCTCCTCCCGGCCTCCAGGAAGTGGTAAAAATCCAAAATAAATACAGTACTAAAAGTACATTGTCCAGGCTGAAGTTGGTGAAGCTTTTGGTAAGGGGGGGAGGGATTTCTTAGAAATGTGCTGCTTTTTTATTAGTCTTTTTAAAAAATTGTTTTGGAAAGAATATCAATCACTAGAGATTTACTTGACTGTAATTTGAACTTCCTGCTTTACATATTTATAAGGTCTTTCACCTATCTTGGCAGGCTTTCAAATTAAGTGGGCTGGGAAATTTGATGCTGTGTGTCTAGTTGGGAGCTGAGTCAGGTATTTGGTGGTTGCAGCTGGGCTTTCAAATAAAAATGAAGTCGAAAACTTAAAAAAAAAAAAAGAATCAATGTGAAATGAATGCTGCAGTGTAGTTGATTGTAAATGTAAAGCCACCCAATCAGCAAATATCAAAATGTGTCAAATTCTGCATGGGTGTGTTAATAGAACACATTCGGTATAAACTTGTTGGCCAGCCACACTTCTAGGGAGCCAGGGGTTCAAAGGAATTGGCCAAAGAAAGGAGTGGGCAAGTATTTGCCTTCTATGGACCCCTACCCCACCCCCTACACACACACACACACACACACACACACACACACACACCCTTCTGGTATTTCTATCTCTGTCTAGCATTTAATAGGTAACATTCTTAGAAGAACTATGGTTAGGGTGACTAATTTATTGTCTAAATCTGGACATTTTTGAGAGTGAACTATTTTTTTTTTATTTTGTAATCTCATCAGTAGTTACCTGATGAGAGTAAATTTCAATAACATGTGATTATAATCAGGAAAACATCCTTAAGAAGTCCTCTAATGAAGAGAATAGACTAAAATTCCCAAGAAAAGAAAATTTTAAGCAGATTTCCTTCCAACAGAAAAAAGTTGCTAGGGGCCACTTTCACTATGTACTATTTTGTCTTTCCATCACCTGAGCTCTGTCCTTTTCTCTCCCATCCCTTCAACCCACCCTTAAATATACACATGGATTTGTATGTGTGTATATATATATACATACATACATATATACACACACATACAATTATACATAGGTAATTATATATGTACATTCATATGTGTATATGGATGTACATGAATATATATACTTTTATAACCTATAGATTAGGCTATTCTGTGCATTTTCCACAATAGGCATATTTCTAGTTACATACTTCCCTACAGCAGAATTTTCTTCAGACATTTTGAGACACTAGTCATGAAATACATGAATGTGAACAACATTCGTTTTGGTAAAGGTAAAATGTAAGGTGAGATATTTTGGAAAAAAATATCACCAAAAGATACAGGATAAATAATTTCACATTTATTCCAATAGTTCTTGAGAGTTTATAGAGTAGCTGGGTGCTACATACAATTAATGGACAAGCAGGAAGTTTATCTCCTTCATGAAGCTCACAGTCTAGTGGAAAGAGAGAAACAAGTCAGTAAATAAATACGTAATTGCAAATTGTAATTGCTACTAAGAAATAAACAGCAAAATCTTTCAGAAGAACAGAGAGGGGAAACACATAGATAAGGTGGTAAGGAAAGTTGTTTCTAAGCACATGGAATTAAGGCTAGACTTGGAGGATGAGTAGGAGCCTGACTTGAAAAATACAAGAGAAATAACAGACAAGGAACTGCTTACAGCATGTCCAAAGGCCCTGAGACTGAATGGAGCTTGGAGTGTTCCAGGAAGTAAAATGAGGCCCATGGCCATGCAGCATGTTGAGAGATAGGGAAAATGACATCAGAGGAGGTCAAACAGGTAGTTACATCTTGCTGAAATTTGTAAGCTATGGAAAGGAATTTGACATCCAAGCAAGGGATTTTCTTCAGAAAGTAAAATATTGGAAGTTAAGAGTTTGGAGGTTTGGGTGATGGTACAATGCAAGGAAGCAGTGGGGAAGTGGAGAAAAAACTCCATGCTAATTTTGAATTTACATAGTGCGTCACAGTGTTTTGGTATTGTATTTTTAAAAATCCCCATTGTGGTTATAGCCACTGATTAAGATTTAGTCCATAAATAAATAGGAGTAAGATACAAATATCTTAGATCCGACACATTATTGGTAAAATCAAAAGAAAGAATTCAGGCGACTCTTTGCCTCAGTTTTGTGCTTCTCTCTTCAGTAGAATTGATCAAAAAACCTCACATTTCATATGAGTTGAACAAGGTTCAATTAACAATTTTTTTAAACAAATGAGGCAAAACATTATTAAGGCTAGAAGTTAACTACTCTAATTGGAATAAAACCAGTTATTCTTCTTGAATTTACTAACTTGTTATTAGCAATCCAAATCCTGGACACACGTGGGCAGAAACAACGTGTTCAATTTCTTAGATTCTAAGACTTAGAAAAATTTAAAAATCAGACCAAATCAATGATGGGGAATCCTTTGAATAAGCTTTTTTTTCTTTTTTTTCCTGCCACATTTGCAGCAGGTGAAAGTTCCCAGGCGAGGGATTGAACCTCGCCACAGTTGCAACCTGTGACACAGTGGCAGGAACTTCCTGAATGAACTTTGGTAGTAATAGGAGTCTCTAGAAGCAAATCAAATTGTGAACCAATTACATAATGTAGTTTTTAAGATCTTTAGAACTATGTGGGGAGGGAAGGTATGTTTTGGAATTCAGATTTTAAATAGTTATATGAGGAGTTCCTGTCGTGGCGCAGTGGTTAACGAATCCAACTAGGAACCATGAGGTTGTGGGTTCGATCCCTGCCCTTGCTCAGTGGGTTAAGGATCCGGCATTGCCATGAGCTGTGGTGTAGGTTGCAGACGCGGCTCGGATCCTGCGTTGCTGTGGCTCTGGCGTACAGCTCCAATTCGACCCCTAGCCTGGGAACCTCCATGTGCCACGGGAGTGGCCCAAGAAATGGCAAAAAGACTAAATAAATAAATAAATAAATAGTTATATGAGGTGTTATAATCGCCCCATAATCAAATACAATAATATTTTGCAATGAAATCTATGATCAGTCGGTGTTCCCACTGTGGCTCAGAAGAAATCCAACCAATGACCAAGAGACTGCAGGTTTGATCCCTGGTCTTGCTCAGTGGGTTAAGGATCCAGTGTTGCCATGGCTGGATCCTGCATTGCTGTGGCTGTGGCATAAGTTGGCAGCTGTAGCTCTGAGAAAAAAGAAATATATGATCAGTCACACTAAATGGGGTAAAGACAGACCATAAATAGCCTCACATCAGTTCAGGTCAGCTTTTGTTACCAACATACACTACAATTTTTTTTTGTCTTTGTCTTTTTAGGGCCTCACCCATGGCATATGGAAGTTCCCAGGCCAGGGGTCGAATTGGAGCTACAGCTGCCGGCCCACACCACAGCCACAGCAACACCAGATCTGAGCTGCATCTGCGACCTATACCACAGCTCACGGCTTAACCCACTGAGCAAGGCCAGGGATCGAACCATCAACCTCATGGTTCCTAGTCAGATTCATTTCCGCTTTGCCATACACTACAACTTTTGAGGAAACTTTCAGTTTTCGAAGATTTGGAGCATTCATAATTGTGGATGAGGGCTTGTGCAACTGTGGACTTAAACCCCATTTAGGCTGTTTCTTAAAAGAAAAAAGTTCTTAGTCAAAGCTCAGAGTCCTAATGATTATGAGCAGAGTTATAATTTGGAAATGGCCAGATTTCTGTTTATGGGCCCTAATAAATTAATGTGCATTGTGCTAAGAAATTTCATTAGTTATTCGTGCAGTCTTGGATAAATCCTTTAAATTTTAACCTTTACAATTTTCCCCATATTTTCCTTCTTAAGAAGTAATGAAACATGCTTTTTTGGCAGAGTATTTAAAAGCAGTACCTCATCAGACTTTTTTTCGCCTGCAAATTTCCCTTTCTTTCTTCCTTTCTTCCTTTCCTCCTTTCTTTCCTTCTTTCTTTCTTTCTTCTTTCCTTTTTTTTTTTTGTCTTTTTAGGGCCAAACTCATGGCATATGGAGCCTCCGGTCAAATCAGAGCCGCAGCTGTCAGCCTATACCTCAGCCACAGCAATGCCAGATCCGCGCCGTGTCTGCAATAGACACCACAGCTCACAGCAACACAGGATCTTTAGCCCACTGAGCAAGGCCAGGGATCGAATACGCATGCTCATGGATACTAGTCAGATTCATTTCCGCTGCGCCACAACGGGAACTCCCTAATATTAAGTCTTTACAGAGGTGATAAGAGTGTTTACTTCAGAACTCTTTACCCACAGTGGGATGATTTTAGATCACATTCATCCATTGCAAACCAAGTGGCATTTGCAAGCATGGTCATTCTGGGAGCAGTTTGTGACCATTCGTGTGTCGAGACTGCTGGATGACTAACCAATGCCCATGCTCCCTTTCTGCCTTCAGAATAAAATTGGATTTTATGTTGGGTTTGCCCCCTAGATCTGTGTTTTCCACACAGTTTTAGGCACTAAGATTTTAGTTGAGGTCATTTGATCCAGCTTTCAAGAAACCTGTAAAGGGGGCTGACTCTGGGACGTGCCTTTGCTCCTCACCTTTGCCCTCTTCCTTCTGGGAGTGTGGTCACCACACCTGGGTGGAGTCAGGAGCTATATTTTGACAACCAAGAAGAGAGCTCATGGCCAAGGATGGCTGAATAGAGAGAAGAAGTCTAGGTTCTGTGGAGCCTCCTTACCTTCAGAATCGTTTTTTAACACGAAAAAAAAAAAAAAAGGAAAACCACCAATTTGTTTAAAGCACTGTTTTGTGGGGTTCCTTCCTCATAACTAAATGCAATTCCTTGTACAATTAGTGTGAGTACTCTTCAAAGTATTTTCTCTGTTAGATTCAGCCACTTTTTAATTGCTTTGTAATGCTAGGTGGAGAAGGAAAAGGAGGGGGACTTTACGGAATGCAAGGGATGTGAGTTTCCGTTTGTACACGTATGTGTCATACATGTACACACGTATATGTAAAAATTATTAAACTGTACATTGATTAATGCACTGAATGCATTTTTTCCATATTTTTAAAGGCTTTTTTGTTTGTTTTAGGACTGCACCTTTGGCATTTGGAAGTTCCGAGGCCAAGGGTTGAATCGGAGCTATAGCTGCCAGCCTATGCCACAGCTGCAGCAACTCGGAATGGCCACAAACTGGCCAGAGCATGCATGGGCATTTCGAGTTTGTAGGAGGCCTCATGAAGGACACGTCTCAGGATCACACCAATCTTCAAAACCAGGTTCTGTGGGTTTGTGGGGTGGCCCCAAGCTGTCATGGAGGAGCCTGAGTGAAAGGGAGCGCTCTCTCTCAGCAGCTTCCA
The DNA here is from genome assembly GCF_016906955.1 of Phacochoerus africanus. Lineage (NCBI taxonomy): Eukaryota > Metazoa > Chordata > Mammalia > Artiodactyla > Suidae > Phacochoerus > Phacochoerus africanus. The sequence continues at coordinate 48,336,529 of NC_062555.1, forward strand.
GAGGTCCAGCCCCAGGCCTATGAGAGGAGAGCAGGTTTTCCTGTTCTGCCATGCCTTCTGAGGTCTTGAAAGAGCGTGGTTCAATTTTGAAAAGTTTTGAGAGCCACCTGGAGCTCATCTTTGAGATGCTGGCCACAGGGCAGCATAAAGTCACTGGGTTTTTGGGTCACAGTACAACTGTGGCTGTGTTGAACCTGGACCTGAGGAGTCGTTTGTTTTTTGTCTTTTTTAGGGCTGCACCCGCAGCACATGGAAGTTCCCAGGCTAGGGGTCAAATCAGAGCTGCAGCTGCCAGCCTATGCCACAGCCATAGCAAGACAGGATCCGAGCTGCCTCTGCAAACCACACCACAGCTCATGGCATCATCGGACACTTACCCTGCTGAGCGAGGCCAGGGATAGAACCCACATCCTCATGGATGCCAGTCAGGTTTGTAACCCACTGAGCCACAACAGGAACTCCCATTTTTTAAAGTTTTTTTGAAGTGTAGTTGATTTACAAGGTTGCGATAATTTCTGCTGTACAATAAAGCGATCCAGTTATACATGTACACAATCCATTCTTTTCAGATTCTTGTTCCACACAGAATTCTCTGCTCTAAAGCAAGTTCCTATTGATCAATCATTCCGCATACCTCAGTGTGCATATGCCAATCCCAAACCCCCAGTCCATCCCTCCCCCCTACCTGTCCCCTTCGGTAACCATAAGTTTGTTTTCAAAAATGTGTCTATTGTATATATGTTATCCCTTAATTTAAAAAAGCTATTTTAATATATTACAGAGTGATGGTGAAACTGAAACCAAACTGCTCAGACAGTGAACCCAGCCAAACCTAAGACTGGGACTTGAACCCACAGCTGGGACTCAGACCCACTGTCTTTTAATTAAAATCACTCACCTGGTGTCGGGAGTTAATGAATCATGGAGGGAATTCAACGAGAGTTGAAGTGATGGGTAAGAAGTAGATTTATTAATATAGGACACTTGTGAGGGAAACAAACAGGTGTACAGGGGAAGGGGGCTCTGCCCCAGGAACTAAGTGGGAAAGCAGGTTTATTTAGGGACACACACTCCTTAGAGAGAGTGTGGTTGGTCCATCTTAGAAGGAAAGCAGCCCCGAAATATGGGGTAGTGAGTTTTTAGGGGATAGGTAATTTCATAGGCTAACGAGTGGGAGAATTAGTTCAACAGTTTTGGAGACATGGGGGGGATATCCAGGAATGGGGGCTTTGATGATGGGCCTCAGAACCATCATGGCACCTGTGAGCATGTCTTTTTGCCTTTTCTAGGGCCGCTCCCTCAACATATGTATGTTCCCAGGCTAGGGGTCTAATCAGAGCTGTAGCTGCCGGCCTACGCCAGAGCCACAGCAACTCGGGATCCAAGCCGCATCTGTGACCTATACCACAGTTCACAGCAACACCAGATCCTTAACCCAGTGAGCGAGGCCAGGGATGGAACCTATAACCTCATGGTTCCTAGTCGGATTCATTAACCACTGAGCCACGACAGGAACTCCCAGTGAGCATGTCATTTAGATGCTAAGGTGTTACAATGAACTTATAATGAGGCTCAGGGTCCACTGGAAGTTGAATCTTCTACCATTTTAGGCCTAATCTGCTCTGACCCGTTTTTTTGTCGTGTCCTCAATGGCTATGACATTCTTTAAGGGTTGTGCCTTGTCCCCTTCCTTCCTGTCTCAATGGGATCTGATCATTTGAATCGATAAGAGAGCTGGACAGATATAATTCTTTTAAAAACTATTCAATAAACCTTTCTGTTCAAAGTGTCTAAGACAACTTACCCATTTCTCTCATTTTAAAATGGTGCTCTTAGGAGTTCCTGCTGTGGCGCGGCAGGTTAAGGATCCTGTTGTGATCTGTGTACGCGAGTCTGAAAAGAACTTCCAGACTCATATGGGGGTGAAAAGAAAGAAGCATTTACTGAGCATGGCAAGGTGGAGAGAAAGTAGAGTTTATTGAGATAAGAGAAGCTGCAAGCGAAGGGGGATGACTTCCCGATAATCAGGGAGCGCCTGCTGAGCACATGGTCATGTCTGCTTTTATAAGCCAGGGAGAAACGAGATCTCACCATGCACCTGCTGACCTGCTGATTGGTTGGAGATAGGTCTTAGGATTCACTTGCTGGTTGGATGGGGGTGTATAAGGCCCCTATAGGGGCAGGGTGAGGAGTGGGCCACATAGCTTTCCTAGTAAGGTGCAGGAAGGAACAGACCAGCTTGCTGAAGGTTGGGGAAGGGGCGTTACAATGAGATGGGTGGGGTGATGATAAGGGTCTGGTAATTCTTGTCCTGGCCAGAGGTTTTAAATTCAGTCTCCTTGAAGGGGTCTTCAAGTCCAAAAGATCCCATATTGTCTCTGTGGTGGCTCAGGTTCAAGCCCAGGCACAGCATGGTGGGTTAAGGATCCTGCACTGTGGCAGCTGTGGTATAGTTGCAGCTGTGGCTCCGATTTGATCCCTGGTCTGGGCACAGTTGAAAAAGAAACAACAGACAAATTTTAAAATGGTGCTTTTACATTTATAAATGTTTCCCTATAATCTTGTTGCTGACACAGTGTCGTAGAGACACATGTTCCATCATTATTCACTCTCCAAATATTCTTTTTCTTATATTCTTATTTGATAGCACATGTTTGTCTCAGTCAGCAGCAGCCATCTTCATTTTATGAACCCTAAATTTTGGGTCACTCAAGGTTTTTTTTTCTTTTTAGGGCTGCACTTGGGGCATACGGGGGTTCCCAGGTTAGGGGTCTAATCAGAGCTATAGCCTCCAGCCTACACCACAGCCACAGCATCGCCAGATCCAAGCCACGTCTGCAATGTAAACCACAGCTCACGGCAACACTGGAGCCTTAACCCACTGAGCAAAGCCAGGGATCGCACCTGCATCCTCATGAATACTAGTCAGATTCGTTTGTTGAGCCATGACAGGTTTTTATTCCTATATGGCTTATCAAAATGCTAGGCTCTGTGATAACTGACCTATTATGGACCTAGTGGATATGAAGTGGTTAAACAGCAAAACCCTAGGTTGGAGGGGTTTTTTTTGTTTTGATGTTGGAAGTATCATAGTAAAAACACAACAAAGAGGGATTTTTCGTATAGTATGCAATATGAAAATTATTCTTTTTGCTATTAAAAAACTGGACTATATAGAACTCCTTCCCTTCCATGACTGCCCCATCCCACCCTACCCTGGACTTCAGGATAGTGAAAAAAATCATACATTGGCAGAGACCACACTGCTTAAAATTCTGGCATTGCTTATTATCAGGGAAATGGAAATCAAAACTACAATGAGATATCACTTCACATCTGTCAGAATGGCCACCACTGAAAAAGAATACAAATAACAAATGCTGGTGAAGATGTGGAGAAAAGAGAACCCTGGTACTCCGTTGATGGGAATGTAAATTGGTGCAGCCACTATGGAAACGGTATGAAGGTTTTTCAAAAATTTAAAAATAGAACTACAGTATGATCCAGGAATTCCACTCCTGGGTGTATGTCCAAAGAATATGAAAATACTAATTTGAAAATATACACGCACCCCAATGTTCATAGCAACACTATTTACAATAGCCAGAATATTGAAGCAACCTAAATATCCATCAACAGACAAATGGATGAAGGAAATGTGATACACACACACACACACACACACACACACACACACACACACACGGAATAGTACTCAGCTGTTAAAAAGAATGACATTCTGCCATTTGCAAAATGTGGACGGACCTAGAGGGTATTCTTCTTCTTCTTCTTCTTTTTTTTTTGTCTTTTGTCATTTTTTAGGGTTGTACCTTCGGCATATGGAGGTTCCCAGGCTAGGGGTCGAATCGGAGCTGCAGCTGCCAGCCTGTGCCACAGCCACAGCAACGTGGGATCTGAGCCGCATCTGCAACCTATACCACAGCTCATGGCAACGTCAGAGCCTTAACCCACTGAGCAAGGCCAGGGATCAAATCCATGTCCTCATGGATGCTAGTCGGGTTCCCTAACCACTGAGCCACTGCAGGAACTCCTATTCTTAGTGAAATAAGTCAGACAGAGAACAACAAATACACCGTTATTATTTATATGTGGACTCTGTTTTTTTAAAATGAATGAAGATAACAAAACAAAAATAGACTCACAGATATAGAGAACAAACTCGTAGTTATGAGTGAAGAGTGGGAAGGAAGGAGGGGCAAGATAGGGGTAGGGGATTATGAGACAGAAACTATTATGTATAAAATAAATAAGCATCAAGGATATATTGTACGGCACAAGGAAATACAGCCATTATTTTGTAATAACTTTAAATCGAGAATAATCTATAAAAATGTTGAGTCACTATGTTGTACACCTGAAACTAATATAATATTATAAATCAACTAGACTTCAAAAAAATGAATCTTACGAAAAATTTAAGCATTGCATGGATTTATGAGGTCAAAAAGGAACTGCAATAGCTATAGCAATAGAAGCATGGTTGGTAAAGACTCTATTAAAGTATGAACTGAACAATCACAGAAAGAGAGACGAGACTTTTCTGTGAGAGATCATTAAAGCTTCCATACAAGAAAGACCATTTACTGTTATGGAACATGAATCATTATCAGAATAAAAAGAGAGTCAGCAAAGAAATTCAGGCCTAGGATGACAAAGGAGGAGGAATTTAACAGGATCAAATTGTAAATTATTCCCCTAGCTCTATCTAGCTAAGCGTTCTTATAATTCCTTAGTGTGGAGGTGAGTGGGGGTTGATGTTAATGACAGAATCGACACAGGTGGTTTATTGTAGTTTAATATTTATTCAGTTATTCTTAATGAATCCTGCTGTCTCTATTGTATTGCATGAAAAGAACACTATAGGCATTGTTGTAAGTTAGGTTTGGGGACTGAATAGCTCTCAACTGACAATGGCAATCAAAATTCTGGTGCTCGTGGAGTTCCTGCTGTGGCGTAGCAGAAACGAATCCGACTAGGAACCATGAGGTTGCACGTTCGATCCCTGGCCTCCGCTCAGCGGATTAAGGATCCTGAGTTGCTGTGGCTGTGGTGTAGGCCAGCAGCTGTAGCTCCTATTCAACCCATAGACTGGGATGCAGCCCTAAAATAGCAAAAAAAAAAAAAAAAAAAAAAATTCCAGTGCTCTGAATGGTGGTGAGAGGAGCAGCACCTCCTACAGAAAGTGTGCTTTTCCAGAGCTTATTCCTGATATGGCTGGGTTAACACCTTATGGGGCTTCACACATGGAAGCAGGGGGCCTTTATTTTGCTAATAAGCATAACCAGTAGGAGTTCCCATTGTGGCTCAGCAGAAATGAACTCAACTAGTATCCATGAGAATGCAGGTTTGATCCCAAGGCTCACTCACTGGGTCAAGGATCCAGTGTTGCCGTGAGCTGTGGTATAGGTCAAAGATGTGGCTCAGATCTGGCATTGCTGTGGCTGTGGCACAGGCTGGCAGCTACAGCTTCAATTGGACCTCTAGCCTGGGAATCTCCATATGCTGCAGGTGCAGCCCTAAAGAGAGAGAAAAACAGTTTTTGCAAAGCTGAATTGCTAAGGTGAGCTTCTTTGACCATTGCAAGAAGCATTATTTGACATATATGTGAGATAAATATATATATTTATAGTCACCAGATCATTATCCAATGTCAAATCTGGCTTTCAGATTTTCTTTCCTTTTTTTTTTTTTTTTTTGCCATTTCTAGTGCCGCTCCCGCAGCATATGGAGGTTCCCAGGCTAGGGGTCCAATCGGAGCTGTAGCTGCCGGCTTACGCCAGAGCCACAGCAACTCGGGATCTGAGCTGAGTCTGCAACCTACACCACAGCTCAGGGCAACGCCAGATCCTTAACCCACTGAGCGAGGCCAGGGATCGAACCCAAAACCTCATGGTTCCTAGTCGGATTTGTCAACCACTGAACCATGACGGAAACTCCCAGATTTTCTTAATGATAAAAATAAGTAACAGTCCAAGTGACATTTACTCTTTTCTTGCATATTATTCTCTTCTATTTAGTTTCTTTCCCAGATGGTAAAAGTAACATAAACTCATTACCAGCCATTTGGAAAATATGGAAATGTGTAATGAAGACCACACTAACCACTTGTAGTCCTGCTTCTCTGAATCTCTTTCCAGTGTCTTTCCTTGTACGTCTTTTTGTGTTGGCCAACTTTGAGGATAAAGGGTGCCAAATCAGAGAGCCCTATTATATAACTGAACAAGTGTGTATATATTATATATATATATAATAGCAGTGACAAAAATAACTCAGACAGAAATGATTACATAATTAACACAATTGCACCCTATTTTGATAATGGGTGGAGATTTTGCAAGAGGAATCTAAAAACTTTTCCTCTATACGTCTAGATTATTTGTAACATCACAACTTCAAACTACATTATTTATTTAATTGGCCACACCCACAGCATATAGAAGCTCTTGAGATAGGGATTGAATCCAAGCCACAGTTGTGACCTACACCAGCGCTGCTGCAACACTGGATCCTTAACCCACTGTGCCACAGTGAAAACTCCCATGTAGAAACGATTTTAAATGAAATAATCAGATTGCTTTCTTGCTTCCTATTCATCTACCAGGATCACCTGAGCTGAATGAATGGGATTACGTGAGAGTAAATATTGAGTAGAGGGGTAACTTTGGGGGCCTGAAACACTTGGAAAATAGGAAAGATAGCCAATGGGCCAGAATGAAGATTAGATTCCTAGGAGATGAGGGAGAAGAGGTGGCAGAAGACAGAGGTGGGGCATAAAGTACTATGGGTGGTGCCATAGCTCGGGAGACCAGATGATTTGGAGTCAAAGCCAGAACATTTTCCAGAGTGAAAATGGCACTGTTAATAATTGTGCTGGGACAACAGGCTGAATTATACTGGGTTATACAGGGTAAGTTAGGAAATTAAGTCATTTAACATAAACTTAAAGAAAAAAAGAGTTTCTGCTAAGGTGTGGTGAGTTAAGCATCCTGCATTGCTGCAGATACGGCATAGGTAGCAGCTGTGGCTCAGATTCAGTTCCTGCCCCAGGAACTTCCATATGCCATGGGACAGCCATTAAAAAAAGAAACAGGAGTTCCTGTCATGGTGCCGTGGAAACGAATCCAACTAAGAACCATGAGGTTGCGCGTTCGATCCCTGGGCTCCACTCAGCAGATTCAGGATCCTGAGTTGCTGTGGCTGTGGTGTAGGCCAGCAGCTGTACCTCCGATTCGACCCCTAGCCTGGGAACCTCCATATGTCGCAGGTGAGACCCTAAAAGGCAAAAACAAACAAACAAACAAAAAAACCCAAACCTACAGCTCTGGTGGTAGCCAATGATTTGCTTCTTTTACCACACATATGACAAGTTTGATATCACTATCCTTAATTTTGGACCCCCTGTCATTTACCTCTTACCTGTTTTCGTCAACAAAAGGAGGTTCCAGGTGGGTCCTATGGATCCCAGGTGGGTTTTCTAAAGAGATTGTTCATCTAGGAGTTAGGGTAGAAGGTTGATGAGGCCAAGATCAGGTTTTGGTCATCATGAGAGTGAGAGTCACTCTATTTTAGGGTCCAGACTTCATTCTCAGAACTGCTAGTGAAGATCTGTGCTATTGGTTCTTTATATCACAGTAATTTTAAACCAGATGCTAGCGTGATGGACCCTGTCTCAGCCTCTCTGTAATAACTGGTACAATATATTCAGTGTTGTCATCCCAGTCTTTTTTTTTTTTTTTTTTAAGAGCCATACCCGAGGCATATGGAAGTTCCCGGGCTGAGGGTTGAATCAGATCTGAAGCTGCCAGCGTACAGCCACAGCAATGCCAAGTCCAACCATGTCTGTGACCTACACCACAGCTCATGGCAAGGCTGGATCCTTAACCCACTGAGTGAGACCAGGGATTGAACCTGCATCCTCACTAGTTGGGCTTGTTACCACTGAGCCACAAAGGGAACTACATTTTTTTTTTTTTGTCATATGAGTCTTAAAACATAAGGTCCACTCACAGGCATCTTAAGCTGTTTGTATTTTCAAATCAGTTTGCTGAGTCCACTGTGCATATTTGGAAACCAATACATCAAACCTCAGCCTGCACACTGTAATTTGAGGGGTGCTTACAATAGGAAATAAGACTGAATTCTTTTCTATTTTGATCTAGTCCTGAAGCAGTGCTTCCGGTCCAGCTTTTACCCTGGGAAGTTGAGGAATAGGAGCCAAACTAACAAGGACAGGGTGGAGTTCCCTGGTGGCCTAGCGAGTTAAGGGTCTGGCATTGTCACTGCTGTGGCTTGGGTTTCATCCATTGCCCAGGAACTTCTGAATGCCCGGGATGGCCAAAAAAAAAAAAGTATTTTCTTGGTAAATGATATGATGTTTAAAAAAGAACAGACAAACAAGGATTAAGTTGCCATAACTACAGAGAATTTATCAGGCCACTTACGTTTTTTAGGAATACTCTGTGGTAGGATTTCTCATGTGAGCTGCAGTCCTTTAGGCTTGGGACTCTGAGTGGAGTATGATACTGGGAATTGGCTGTTGCCAAAAGAACCCCAAAGAGCCCTTGTCACTCCGAGCCCATCAGGCCAGCGTGTGGCCATGGGAACCCTGAGAAGAGATTTATTGGAGCAATACCACTTCTGCTGTTACACTCTTTCCCCAGTGGTCTCTATTAAAATGGGGCTCACTCTGGCTGGACGCCTCAGCCTGAGATGCCCAAAGGGCTGTGGGTACGTGATGGAAACGAGGTGGAGCCTTGAAAGAGCATGGATGCTATTGGAGACTTTCCACTCTCACTAGCAGGAGGGGTGCTCCAGTGCTTCCTGTCTGGCAAAAGACTGGGGTAGGACTGAACATCAAATTACGGAGAAGTCATCTGCGCACTGCTTTTTAAATTTTTATTTGCTTATTTATTTTTGTCTCTTATTTATTTATCTTGTCTTTTTAGGGCCGCACCCAGGCATATGGAGTTTCCCAGGCTAGGAATCTAATCAGAGCTACAGCTGCCGGCCTATGCGACAGTCACAGCAATGCCAGATCCAAGCCTCATCTGGGACCTACACCACAGCTCACGGCAACACCGGATCCTCAACCCACTGAGCGAGGCCAGGGATTGAACCCGAAACCTTGTGATTCCTAGTTTGATTTGTTTCTACTGCTCCACGACGGGAACTCCTTTATTTCTTATTTTAATTTTTTTGTTGCACCTGTGCCATGTGGAAGTTCCTGGGCCATGGATCAAACCCATGCCACAGCAGTGACAACATTGGAACCTTAACCAGCTGAGCCACCAAGGAATTCCCCCCTTGCTTTTTTTTTTTTTTTTAATTTATTAAATTTTTTTTGGCTGTGCCCACACACAGCATGTGGAATTTCCTGGGCCAGGGATTGAACCTGCGCCATAGCAGCAACCTAAGCCTCTGCAATGACAGTGCTAGATTCTTAACCCACTGAGCCACTGCTGAGAACTCCTCAACTGCTTTTCAAAGACTATTCTGGGAGTTCACACTGTAGTACAGTGGGTTAAGAACATGACTGCCGTGGCTTCAGTTGGTGTGGAGGTGTGTGTTTGATCCCCAGCCCGGAGCAGTGGGTTAAAGGGTCTGGCATTGCAACAGCCACAGCCTGGGTTGCAGCTGTGGCTCAGATTCAGTCCCTGGCCTGGGAACTTCCATATGCCTTGGGCGCAGCCATAAACAAACATATAAACAAAAAGAATATTCTGTGGTGGGACTCCTCAAACTACAGATTCTGGTATCTGTGAGCAATTTTCAATTTTGTATTTTCATTTAAACATTTAAAAGATAATATAAGCATATTATCATGGATCATCTAACTGATTTCCCTGTAACCAAGTGCTACCCTGCCAGTTTAGTCTTGTGTTTGTGTTTATCATTGAGTTAGCGCCAAGCAATTCTATTTTAATCAGGGTGCTAAGGAGAAAGAACCGAAGCGGACTTAATATGTAAATGATGCATTTATGCCAAGGGAAGGCCACATGATATTATGACAGGCTGTAGAAGAAATGGTTTACAGTAATTTGAGTGAAAAAAATGTGATGGGGAATTGTCATCTCACAGTATCTGGTAGTCACCTCAAAGTAATTCATGCTACAGCTGGTGATGAGGAAAATAATATCATCTGTCACATGAAATTAAATTCGCAATTTTAAACTTTCTGTTTTTACTGCATGGCTTATATTCACTTTGTAAATTGTTTTGGGTTTTTTTGTTTGTTTGTTTGTTTGTTTTTGGCCACAGCGTGCAGCGGTTTGATGTGGGATCTCAGTTCCCAGATCAGGATTGAACCCACGCCACACCAGTGAAAGCATTGAATCCTAACCACTAAACCACCAAGGAACTCCTGACAGATTGGTGTTTTTTTAAGTTTTTTTTTTTTTTTTTCCTTTGGGACCACATGTGTGGCATGTGGAAATTCCCATGCTAGGGGTTGAATCGGAGCTGCAGCTGCCATCCACAGCCACAGCAACACCAGATCAGAGTCGCATCTGTGACCTACACCACAGCTCACGGCCACGCCGGGTCCTCCTTAATCCACTGAGTGAGGCCAGGGATCAAACCCACATCCTCATCAATACTAGTCTGGTTCCTTACAGCTAAGCCACAACAGGAACTCCTGATTGGTATTTTTTTTTTTAAGTCACATAAGCTCTATAAGCATAAGAAGTTTTTAATCTAGTTGCATGTATGTAGTCGGATGGTTAAAGAGCATGGACTTGGCCAAATTTTTGGATATCAATCTTATTAGTTCTGAATAACCTTGGGAATGCTCAATGTTTTTGTGCCTCAATTTCTTCATCTGAATGGGGATAGTGATAACACCTAATATTATTCTCAGGAGTAAATGAATATGTGTAAATTATTAACATAGTGCCTGGGCCTGCTAGATATTCTTAATGGTAAAAATAATTTAGCTCCTTCTCATACTGAATGTAGTAAGTTAGAAAGAGAAAGACAAATACCATATGGTATCACTTCTATATGGAATCAAAAATATGACACAAATGAACCTATCTACAAAATAGAAACAGACTCATGGACAGAGAACAGACTTGTGGTTGCCAAGCTGGGAGGGGAGGGGTGCCCGGGAGGGGAGGGATAAATTGGGAGTTTGAGGTTAGCAGATGCAAACTGGTATATACAGGATGGATAAACAACAAGGTCCTACTGTCCAGCACAGGGAACTATATTCTATATCCTGTGATAAACCACAGTGGAACAGAGTATGGACAAGAATGTACGCACATGTATAACAGAGTCACTTTGCTGTACAGCAGAAATTAACGCAACATGGTGAGTCAACTATACTTCCATAAAAAAAATTTTCAAAAAAATAAGTGAAGATCCAACCATGTGACAAGACTTCTCTATTGGATAAATTAAGATATATAAAGGAATACATAGGAGTTCCCGTCGTGGCTCAGTGGTTAACAAATCCGACTAGGAACCATGAGGTTGCGGGTTTGATCCGTGGCCTTGCTCAGGGGGTTAAGGAAATGGCCTTGCCATGAACTGTGGTGTAGGCTGCAGACATGGCTCGGATCCCGCTTTGCTGTGGCTCTGGTGTAGGCCAGCAGCTACAGCTCTGATTAGACCCCTAGCCTGGGAATCTCCCTATGCCTCTGGAGCGGCCCAAGAAATGGCAAAAAGACCGAAAAAAAAAAAAGAATACGTAGCATTTCCATAGCCCATCATGTTCATAAAAAAATACTTTTTCAAATGTATTATTCTACTTAGACTTCAACATCTAGCCTGAAACAAATATATATATATATATATATATATATATACACATTGTTGTTGTTCAAAAGATGAGGAATCTAAACCTTGGACAGTTGAAGTCCTGTGCCCCGATAAACACGAGCATTTGATATTTTTTCCCTCAGGAAGAATGAAGGAATAGTTTGTAACTAAATTTCCCATTTTCTTTTGGGTGGCTAGGCGGCCCAGGGCTAGTTCTGTCCTTGTGCACATTAATGCTTGTCTACCACTTATTAATCTGGACAGCTATGTTGGGTTTTTCTCCTTGGTTTTGCTTTTCTTTTCTAGTTTATATCTTCAGTGATCCTAAAAATTTCTGCATCGTTTTATTATTTGGAATTCCTACCATTTCCCCAAGGTTCCAAGGGCGAGGCGGCATGCGAATCTCTGCTCCCTGATCCTGCCCAACTTACCTGTTTCTTTATGTGGATTAATTTTATGGGTTTTCCAGGACGTGAAGGCCGTCACTCAGACTGGCCCCTGTCAATGTTATTCCCTGGCTATTCCAAACCTGTCCTATCAGCCAGAACGAGGGTGGTACAGTCAGCCATTGGCCAGATTAAGGCAGAACAGGGCTTGGTTTGCTCTTGTCATTATGATCATCTTAGATGTATGTCACCAGGAGGCACAGGAAGTATCATCCAGAGAATAAGTAAATGACAGTGGGATCTCAATTGCCCTGCCATAAATATTCAGCCCCTCTTTATAGTATTTCCCAAACAGTGAGATTTCTCAGACTTCGGTCCTTTGATGGTGACTGTTTTCATCATATGTTCATATCGTCTTTACTATTTTTAACTTTACTATTATTTATTTCTAAGTATTCTTTAGGAGTTCCCATCGTGGCTCAGTGGTTAACGAATCCGACTAGGAACCATGAGGTTGCGGGTTCGATCCCTGGCCTCGCTCAGTGGGTTAAGGATCTGGCGTTGCCATGAGCTGTAGTGTAGGTCGAAGCCTCGGCTTGGATCTGGCATTGCTGTGGCTCTGGTGTAGGCTGGTGGCAACAGCTCTGATTAGACTTCTAGCCTGGGAACCTCCATATGCCGGGGTGCGGCCCTCAAAAGACAAAAAAGCCAAAAAAAAATTATTTAAGTTAATGATAATTTTGGGAGTTCCCTCATGCCTCAGTGGGTTAAGGATCTGGTGTTGTCACTCCTGTGGCTCTGGTTATAGCTATGGTGTGAATTTGATCCCTGGCCTAGGAACTTCCAATGCTGCAGGTGTGGCCAAAAAAAAAAAAAAAAAAGTAATGACTTTTACTTAAACATATTATTATTATTATTATTGTTATTATTATTTTTGCCTTTTTAGGGCTGCACCAGCAGCATATGGAGGTTCCCAGGCTAGGGATTGAATCAGAGCCGTAGTCACTGGCCTACACCACAGCCACAGCAGCTGCTGATCCTAGCCTCGTCTGCAACCTATACCACAGCTCATGGCAACGCCAGATCCTTAACCCACTGAGTAAGGAAGGCCAGGGATTGAACCTGCGTCTTCATGGATACTAGTCAGATTTGTCTCTGCAGAGCCACGGTGGAAATTTCTTAAACATATTATTTTAAAGGGAAATTTTATATTGCTACCATTAATGGGAGAACAGTTTCACGTACTATAATAGGAGAACATATAATGGGAGAACAGTTTCACATACTATAATAATAGAAGATAATAGAAATTCCCAGGCTAGGGGTTGAATCTTAAAACTAATATAAAGACTATAAGACCATACTATTAAACTCTCTGCAGACACAGGCATTGGGAATTAGGAAGTCTGTCATTTATTTTTAAACAGCGCATAAAGTACCACATAAACTATGGTACACCATACAAGCAATATAGTTTTCTGTGCCATCGCTTTCCGCATTTGAAAAAGCTTCAACCACTTAGCTTTTTCACCACAGGCCATTATCTATGAGGAAAAGAGGAGAGTATTCCTTTGCCAATGGCTAAAAGCAACGGGCGACTACAGGGCATTAGGCTCTGGAGGGAAGGCGCTAAAGAGGTTTGAAACTACAAGGAAGGGCTCAGCAGCCTGGTAGAGAGCTGAAAACGAGGGTACCAATTTGGAATCCTCCTTGCAGATTTTAAGCTGTTAAGACAGGTAAAGAAAGGTAAAAACACTCTTTCTCGACTCCGTCTTCGCAGTAGTGGCAGTAGTGTCCATGCTTCAGTCGCCAACATGCAGCTCTTTGTCCCCGCCCAGGAGCTACATACTCTCGAGGTGACCGGCCAGGAGATGGTCGCCCAGATCAAGGCTCATGTCACCTCGTTGGAGGGCATCGCTCCGGAAGATCAAGTCCTGCTCTTGGCAGGCACGCCCCTGGAGGATGAGGCCATCCTCAGCCAGTGTCGGGTGGAGGCCCTGAGCACTCTGGAAGTAGCCGGCCCTATGCTTGGAGGTAAAGTTCATGGTTCCCTGGCCCGTGCTGGGAAAGTCAGAGGTCAGGCTCCCAAGGCCAAACAAGAGAAAAAGAAGAAGACTGGCCAGGCCAAGAGACGTATGTAATACAACGGGCGCTTTGTCAATGTCGTGCCCACCTTTGGCAAGAAGAAGGGACCCGATGCCAACTCTTAAGTCCTTTGTAATCCTGGCTTTCACTAATAAAGCCACTTAGTCCAATCAAAAAAAAAAAAAAAAAGAAAGGTAAAAAGAGTGTCAGTTTACAAAGGGCTTAGAAATGGTTCAAACAAGAAAAAAAATCATAACAGTGGAGAAATTAAAAATGGAAGAAAAGTCCCGTCGTGGTGCAGCTGAAATGAATCCAACTAGGAACCATGAGGTTGCAGGTTTGATCCCTGTCCTTGCTCAGTGGGTTAAGGATCCTGTGTTGCTGTGAGCTGTGGTGTGGGTTGCAGACGCAGCTTGGATCCCAAGTGACTGTGACTGTGGTATAGGCTGGCAATTGCAGCTCCAACTGGGCCCCTAGCCTGGGAACCTTCATATGCTGTGGGTGAAGCCCTAAAAAGACAAAAAGAAAAAAGAAAAAAGAAGTGGAAGAAAAAAGTTAATAAATGTTTTCAGTGGTAAAAAAAAAAAAAAAAAAAAAGGACAAATCTTGATTCCTAAGCAAAATTCTATTTCTGGTGATCATTCCAGATTAATCTGTTGATTTTTGGAAATAGACACAATCCTAAAAAGTTTCTTGACTATTTTTCTGGGCTTATTACATACTACATGAGTTACTTTGGTGATAGTTATGCTTGTGGATATCATTGGTCACTGGATGAGCAAAGAAAGGCCTATAAGTCTCTTAGGAAATGTACACAGATCATGGGACCATTCTAAATATAGTTTGTGGAGTTCCTGTCGTGGCTCAGCAGTAATGAACCCAACCAGTATCCATGAGGATGTGGGTTCAATCCTTGGCCTCACTCAGTGGGCTAGGGATCTGGTATTGCCATGAGCTGTGGTGTATGTGGCAGACACAGTCCAGATCTGATGTGGCTGTGGCTGTGGTGGGCAGCTGCAGCTCCAATTCAACCCCTAGCCTGGGAACTTCCATATATTGTGGGTGCAGCCTCAAAGAGACAAAAAATAAAAATAAAAAATATATAAAATTTGTTATTCAAGAATATTCAAATTGGAGTTCCCGTCGTGGTGCAACAGAAATGAATCCGACTAGGAACCACGAGGTTGCGGGTTTGATCCCTGGCCTCGCTCAGTGGGTTAAGGATCTGGCGTTTCTATGAGCTGTGGTGTAAGTCACAGACAAGGCTTGGATCCTGCGTTGCTGTGGCTGTGGCTAGGCTGTCGGCTACAACTCTGATTAGACCCTAGCCTGGGAACTTCCATATGCTGCGGGTGCAGCCTTGAAAAGACAAAAAAAAAAAAAAAAATCAAATAAATTATCCATTGCCCAAATACAGGGATTATTTTATGAGAGTCCTGATTAAAATGCTGCTGGGAATGAGTTTCAGACATATTCATTCAATGATTCAACTGCCAAGAATGAAAGACTATAACTTGGTTAAATCTTGGGTAACTTGCCATGAAAGAGGCAAGTTGTGATTTGTTTGGGATGAAATGTATGAGGGAAAAAAATGAAAATTGTTAGATATTATAGCCATTCTATGAATGGGGCTGAGAATAAGGAAATAGCTACAAATAATTATAAAAGGAAAAGAAGCTGCAAAGATGGCATGATAGCAATGAAAAAATGAAAGTTTCTTTAAATCAGCTGAGCAAGATTTAGGTGTGAAAAAGTGTGACAATAATAATGGTAAGAAGAATAAGTGGAATAAGCCACTTATTGAAAGTGGCTTGAAAACTTTATTATAGAGAAGTGATACTGGGACTATTTCAGTAGCCACATACCTCCATTAGGTGTGGATCTAGGGAACAGTTAAGTATGTTACCGTACAATTAAATTGCTCCCTAGGAAGCCAAATGAGAATTTAAAAACTTTTCTGTGATTAACATTTTTCAAATCTTGTGACAAAAGAAGAGATAAGAAAAGGTAGAGTTCCCATTGTGGTTCAGCAGTAACAAACCCAACTAATATCCATGAAGACTTGGGTTCAATCCCTGGCCTCACTCAGCGGGTTAAGGATCCAGCTTAGCTGTGAGCTGCAGTGTAGGTCGCAGACACGGCTCAGATAACGAGTTGCTGTGGCTGTGGTGTATACTGGCAGCTTCAGCTCTGATTCGACCCCTAGCCTGGGAATTTCATATGTTGTGGGTACAGCCCCAAAAAGACAAGAAAGAAAGAGAGAGAGAAAGAGAGAAAGAAAGAAAGAGAAATGAAAGACAGAGAGAGAAAGGAGAGGGGGAGAGAGGGAGGAAGGGAGGGCAAATGGAGGGAAATTTTATTTCTCTTCTTACTCTTCTCCAAAGTGCCCTAAATCCAATCCCCCTCCTCCCAAATTTAGGTTCCACAGCTCTAAATGTAGCCATCAGCTCATATCATGTTGAAGGGGCAAAGAATCTCTTAGGGAATGGGAGGCTTTCAAACATACCAGCTCCTTAAGACTGAAAGATGAGATATGAGCCCAGGATTTCTGTATGATTGAATTTAATCTTTTTTTTTCTTTTTTTCTTTTTTCTGTCTTTTTGTCTTTTTCTAGGGCCACATCCACAGCATATGGAGGTTCCCAGGCTAGGGGTCTAATTGGAGCTGTAGCCACTGGCCTACACCAGAGCCACAGCAACGTGGGATCCAAGCCATGTCTGCAACCTACACCACAGCTCACGGCAATGCCGGATCCTTAACCCACTGAGCAAGGTCAGGGATGGAACCTGCAACCTCATGGTTCCTAGTCTGATTTGTTAACCACTGAGCCACGATGGGAACTCTGAGTTTAATCTTAAATCCAGCATTTTAAAGAAGAGAGCTGACTTTCCCCGCCCTCTGGAGGTGTTCACATGACACGATTGGGTTTCATGACCTCCTCAGCTCTCAGTCATGTAGGAGTAGATTTGACTTGGGAAGATTCAGCTTTTTCAAAAGTATAGGTATAAGCATGGCGCCTCCCTCACCTCCAAAGCTCTCTAGCCACGGAAAGGTACCCACAGAGTCTCAGAGGTACCCAACTCAAATATACAAGGCTAAGGCTTGTCAGAGTAAGCTGACATTGGGACACAGGAGATGACCACTGTCATAGCTGGGGGCTTAAAGAATTCTGACTTTTCCTGGACAAAGTGAAAGTGACCTATATGGTCTTTTGTTCCAGAAAGCTTGTGGATACCCTTAAGGTTCAGTGGTGTTTCACTTAAGGAGTCTTTTGAGTCATACCGATTATACTGAATTAAACATACATACTAAAAAATACATACAAATTTAGTTCCCTTCATGGCTCAGCCAAAAAGAATCCAGCTAGCATCCATGAGGACACAGGTTCAATCCCTGGCCTCGATCAGTGGGTTAAGAATTTGGCGTTGCCATGAGCTGTGTTTGAAGATGTGGCTCGGATCCTGCATTGCTGTGGCTGTGCCGTAGGCTGGCAGCTGTGGCTCTGATTGGACCCCTAGTCTGGGAACCTCCATATGCCACCAGTGCAGCCCTAAAAAGACAAAAGACAAAATACACACACACACACACACACACACACACACAAATGTAAGAGTATAGCTTGATGAAATTTTACAAAAATCAATAGGACCCAGAGCAAGAAACAGGATGCCATTGGAATTCTGGAAACCCTGTTATGCCTTCTTTCAGTTACTCCCCCACTGGTAACTACTCTTCTTACTTCTAACACTAAAGACTGGTTTTGTCTGTGTTTGAACCTTATGTAAATCTAATCATACAATGTATACTTTCATGTTTAGTGCTGTTTGTGATAACATTTGCTGTTGCATAGTTGCAGTTCATTCATTGCTGTATAATATTCCGCTCTGTAATAGATCACAATTTATTGGTTCTGCTGTTGGTGGGCAGATGGGTACCATTTTGATCACTTACTAGATAGACTTGGCCCAGAAATTTGACTTTGGACTTTAAAGTGTCCCTCCGCACATAAAGTAGTCAAAGAGAAGAGACCACTCACCAAAAAGAGCATCTTATGTCGCTCTCTAACCTGGTGGTCCTCAACTCAGGCTGCCCATTAGATCTTCCCGAGGAACTTAAAAATCACGATGCCCGGGCTGTACTTTAACAACTGAAACAGAATCTCTGAAGGTGAAACCAAGGCTTCAGCATTTTTTAAAAGCTCCCAGCTGTTTCCAGTGTTGACATAAGGCTGAGCCCCACGGCTTCAACTCCTGACCCTGCTTAATTTGTCTTCATAGCCCTTATTACTATTGACATAACGTTATATGTTTATTTGTTCTCTAGAATTTGCTCCATGTGTTAAAGAAACACATGGAGTTTTGCTCACTGCTAATTCCTTAAGCCCCAGAACACCTTGCAAATTACGGGGATTCTTAATTAATTTCTTCAGAGAAATAACATTTTCTCCCAACAAAACAGAAGAACACATATATAATATATTTTAAGTTATTTATGTGCGTATATATAATTTCAGAAAGAAGAGACCATTCTTTCAAAGAAAGAAAGATTGACTTTCTCATGATTTATTTTTTAACCTTAAGGGCAAAAAAAATCATTGTTCATTACATTGTATGTTGTATGATTATTTTCCATTAGCTATGGGCTTTTTAGTGTTGTTTCTTGTAGCTATTTCTTTTCTTCCAGTTTTATTGAGATATAACTGACATTCAGCACTGTGAAAGTTTAAGGTGTATAGCATCATGATTTGACTTACATGCATCCTGAGATGTTTATTGCAAGAAGTTTAGTGAACATCCATCATCTCATGTAGAAACAAAATAAAAGTGGAAAAAAATTTTTTCTTTGTGAGGAGAACTCAGGATTTACTCTCTTCACTTTCATATATAACACATAGCAGTGTTAATTATATTTATCACATTGTATGTTACATCCCTAGGACTTTTTTATCTTATAACTGGAAGTTTATACCTTTTGACCACCTTCATACAATTCTGCCTCCCACCTGGGGTAACCGTTCATCACATCTTTTTTTTGTGTGTGCTCAATAGAAGTCATTTGTTCAAGTGCACTAATTTTTTTAATTTGTCCCTTGTTAATGAATATTTGTATTATATTGTTTCCAACCTCCAGGTTTTCATTATTACAAAAAAATGTTGCATTTCTCATATAATCATCAAACTCTACAAGATGAATACATTTTAATTCCATTTTACAGATAAAGATTGGGAAAGGTATAGAGAAGTGAAGTCATTTGCCTCATCTTGTGCATATAGCGAGTGGAAAGGGTAGAATTCAAATCCAGAGGCTACATTCTTTACAACCTTCTGCTGTCTTTCTCCAACATGTGGAACCATATTAATATTTATTTACTATATTAAATAAGGTGTTAAAGGCATGCTGCAGAGTGTACACATCAGGGGCTTCAGTGATGTTTATAATATGTTATTTATATTTATAATATGTTATTTCCTCAGCTTAGGTGGATTCACAGGTGTTTATTTTTGTGCTTCTTAATTTACATCAATGTCACATATGAACTTTCATGTGTATCATCTATTACACAATAAAAACTGTTAGAAAAGTCCCAAGACTAGTATAAAGATATGTGGTAAGAACTAAAGAAAAATTCTTTAAATTGCTTTGGGTTTTATGACCTATTCCTACATGGCTGCATCCAAGAACTTCCAGAGCTAAGTTGTTTTGTAAGAGTCCACAGTATACACTTAATAATTTTTTTTTGTCTTTTTAGGGCCACACCTAGGGCATAGGGAGGTTCCCAGGCTAGAGGTCGAATTGGAGCTGCAGCTGCCAGCCACAGAGATGCAAGATCTAAGCTGTGTCTGTGACCTACACCACAGCTCATGGAAACTCGGGAGCCTTAAACCGCTGAGCGAGGCCAGAGTTCGAACCCGAGTCCTCGTGGATGCTAGTTGGGTTTGTTAACCGATAAGCCAAGCTGAGCCACAACGGGAACTCCAATAAATTACTTTTTAAAAAGTACTTTAAAAAGTTTCTTTTTTACCTAAGAGACTTCTAATTTCCTTGGGTCAATTGACCAGCAGGTGGTGCTGCAGAAGTCTAGGAAGACAGCTATTAGGATAAGGACTACCTCTGCTGGCCACTAAGAGTTTAATAGGTTCTAGACCTCAAGACAAGTATTTCTACTGAAGAGCTAAAAGAAAATACAGTTAGTGGGAAACAAATCCTACTAGTGTGCATGAGGATGTGGGTTCGATCCCTGGCCTCACTCAGTGGATTAAGGATCTGAAGTTGCCTGTGAGCTGTGGCATAGGTTGCAGATGTGGCATGGATCCCACATGGCTCTGGCCATGGCATGGGCCCACAGCTCTAGCTCCAATTCAACCCCTAGCCTAGGAACTTCCACATGCCTTGGGTGTGGCCCTAAAAAGAAAAAATGCAGTTAGCCAACCAAGAAGTATATTCTATCACTCATGATATAAAACAAACAAAAGTAAAGTCACCAGAGTTGCAGAAATTCCTTTGCTTAAAAAAAAAAAAAAAAAAAAGGATTAAAAAAATTGAGAGGTCAAGTAGGTATAATGGATCCCAAGGAACAGGAATAAACCATTTAAATTCTTCTGTGCAACTGCCCCAGCTTTGTGTAAAATAAAGGAAGTGGACCAGATAACTGCCTGCCTCCTACTAGCTCTAAAATTCTTTAGCTCTGATGTTAAAAACATCAGTAGTAATTCAGGAGTTCCCATTGTGGCTCAGCAGTAACAAATTCAACTAGTATCCATGAGGATGAGGGTTCAAAACCTGGCCTAGCTCAGTGAGTTAAGGATCTGGTGTTGCTGTGAACTGTGGTGTAGGTCACAGAGCTACTGTGGCTGTGGTGTAGGCTGGCAACTGCAGCTCTGATTCAACCCCTGGCTTGGGAACTTCCATTTGCTGTGGGTGTGACCCTAAAAAGAAAAAACAAACAAAAACAAAAAAAAAAATCAGTAGTAATTAAAAAATTTTTGAAAGTCCTGAAAATATGACAAAGATTATTTCATATTGAACATCACTATCAAAAATGGACATCTTAGTTGACTTAGTACCAATGATAAAATTACACCAAGCAGTTCAGGATATGCTCTATTGGCGAGTGAACAAGTTCGTGTTGATCACAAAGTTCTAGCTCTTGGAGGGGATTTGTGAAGTATCAGATAAAGCCTTCGCTCTGTAGATGCTAAAAATATATAGAAATATTGTATAAAGATCCAAGAAAGCAAAATAAAACCCCAATCATTTGATTATGGTATGGCTTTTAATTAAAAATTGCTACTCAGATTCGGATCCAGCTCATATTTATTTTCATTTTAGTCTAGCTTATTTTTCATTTCATACCAATGGTTTACTTTATCATGGATATTTTCTTTTCTTTTTGTCTTTTTAGAGCCGCACCCGCAGCATATGGACGTTCCCAGGCTATGGGTAGAATTGGAGCTGCAGCTGCCAGCCTACACCAGAGCCACAGCAACACCAGATCTGAGCTGCATCTGTGACCTACACCACAGCTCATGGCAATGCTGGATCCTTAACCCACTGATGGAGGCCAGGGATCGAACCTGTGTCCTCATGGATATTAGATTCGTTTCCACTGAGCTACAAAGGGAGCTCCCCATATCATGGATATTTTCTTTATTGTGACTTAGTATGATATGTATATATAATTAGAGTAGTGCTTACAAAATATTTTGACACATATGGAAAATAGTAGTTAATGTTTTCCATGTGCATCCTACATGCTATGTCACGAAAAGAATGATTGATCACACAAAATTAGGAAACACCTATGTAAGTACATGACAGAAAATATAAATGTCTAATGAATTAATTGTGATCATTTACTTACACATTTTTGTAAATGCTACCACATGTTGTTTAAATTACCCGTTATCGGAATTGGTTACTCTGATGGTGTCACTTCCGGAGCTTCATCCTGGAAAATTTTAAAAATGGTAATTATTTAAATTTGTGCAAAATGTATTATCATTTATTTCTAGATATTTAATTTCTAAAGTTCAAGTTCAAGTTCTGAAATCTTTAAAAAAATGTTTTTTCTTATGCTGGATTTAGAATGCTGTGTCAATTTCTGCTGTACAGCAAAGTGACCCAAACATTGTACACACTCTTCTTCTCACATTATCTTCCATCATGTTTTATCCCAAGAGACTGGATATAGGTCCCTGGGCTATTACAGCTGTATCTCATTACTTAACCATTCTAAACGTGAGTTTGCATCTACCAACCCCAAACTCCCAGTCCATCCCATTCCCTGCCCATCCCCCTTGTCTGCTCTCCAAGTCTGTGGGACTGTTTCTGTTTTGTAGATAGGTTCATCTGTGCCATAATTTATGCATTATCACAAATAAGAAATATTATGTGATATTTGTCTTTCTCCTTCTGACTTACTTCACTGAGTATGAGAATCTCTAGTTGCACCCATGCTGCTGCAGATGGCACCACTTCATTCTTTTTATGGCTACTGACTAGTGTTCCATTGTGTATATGTACCACTTTCTTTTTTTTTTTTTCCTAGGCCTGCACCTGAGGCATATGGAAATTCCCAGGCTAGGGGTCAAATCGGAGCTGTAGCTGCCAGCCTACGCCACAGCCACAGCCATGCAGGATCCAAGCCTCATCTGTGACCTACACCACAGCTCACGGCAATGCCTGATCCTTAACCCACTGAGCAAGGCCAGGGATCGAACCTTTGTCCTCATGGATATTAGTCAGATTCATTTTGGCTGAGCCACGATGGGAACTCCTATTTGTATATTTCATTGCTGAGAAATGGCAAATTTTAGAGATTCAATGACAAGGGACTCGAATCTTCAATAACATGGTGCAAAATGGACTGGGGAGTGTGAGAAAGAAAGGTCTGTTGATGCAGAATATTATCAACTTCAGACAACTGAACATCATTCACATAAGCCTATTTCCCTTTAGTATAAAAACATTAAATCTCAGAAATGTAATAATCTTGCCCAGCTTTGATCTCTCTCTTCTCTCTCTCTCTCTCCCCCTTTTTTTTTTCCGGTCTTTTTAGGGCCACACCCTTGGCATATGGAGGTTCCCAGGCTAGGGGTCCAATTGGAACTACAGCTGCCAGCCTAGGCCACGGCCACAGCAACACCAAATCCAAGCAGAATCTGCAAACTACTCCACAGCTCACGGCAACACTGTATCAGTTAACCCACTGAGTGAGGCTGGGGATCCAACCTGCATCCTCAGATTCCTTTCAGCTGAGCCAAGATCCCTAACTTTACTTTTATGTAACAAATGAGTTTACATCATCTTTGGTGCCATAAGGAAATTGCATATGAACAATACAACATGTGCTCTTATTGACTGTTGCGTAACAGGAAGTCGGAGATTTAATCCCTTTTAAGAGTTAACAAATATAAGGATTTCATCTTTCAGGATGCAGCAAACAAAAGAGTTGATATTTTGTTATATTATCAGTGCACCCTAGAAGTATTTGCATCCAGGCTTGTCAATACACTCCAGTAAGTTGAATAATAGTCATGCAGTGGCCAATAAATGTTGGGCTTGATTTTGTAAGTGTACTTTAATCTTAGTAATGGATGGAAGATAATAAGAAAGGAATTCTATGGTGGTTTATAAAAGTGAAGTGTTCGTTTGTTTGTTTGTTTTCCCAAACTGGACATTAATATTTGGTCCCAAATATAAATTTAATATTTGTAGAGCATCAGCATAGAGCATGAGTATTCCTTGAGGCATAATTGATAACCTTGTTTCGGACACGTATTCCAGATGTCCAGAAACACTCTTGGGGGTTAAAGTGACACTGATGAATAATCTAAAACTTTTTTATCTTTTATTTTTACTTTTCTTTACTATGTTGTTAGCCCAAGTGTCCAGATTTTATGCTTCAGGTAGAGCAAAACCGGGTAAGTAACTGGCAAATCAATGAAGTCACTATCATAGGGAAAAACCATGATAGCAGAAATACTAGTCCTGATTCTAAACCAAATCCAAAGTCAATGAATGAGAAAGATAGGGAGTTCCCTTGGTGGCTCAGTGGTTAATGAACCCAGTGAGGATGTGGGTTCAATCCCTGACCTCGCTG
Source organism: Phacochoerus africanus (assembly GCF_016906955.1). NCBI lineage: Eukaryota > Metazoa > Chordata > Mammalia > Artiodactyla > Suidae > Phacochoerus > Phacochoerus africanus. The sequence continues at coordinate 48,360,883 of NC_062555.1, forward strand.
AGTAGGCTAAGGATCCAGTGTTGTCATGAGCTGTGGTGTAGGTCACAGATGCAGCTCGGATCTGGCGTTGCTGTGGCTGTGGCCCTAGAAAGACAAAAAAAAAAAAAAAAAAAAAAGGAAGATAGAGAGAGAAAGAAAAAGAAAAACATACTAACCCAACAAAAGGCACAAAGACTAACAAGAGAAAAAACAAATGGCAACAAAGCATGTTAAACAGATGACCTGAAATAGGATAATTTCTATGAAAATTAGTACATTTTTGAAAATTTATCTTTAGGACATTACCCATCAAAACTTGTGGAATAGTTAATCCAGTATTTAAGTGAAAAATGTGTAGTCTTAGTTGTGTTTATTATAAGAAGAAGTGAGCCTAAGAAATTATAAAAGAACAACAAAAATTGGACAAATAAAGGCAAAGATAGAAATGAAACAGAATGATCAAAGACTTTAAAATCAGAGTTAAACTGCAAAATCAAAACCTAATAGAAAAAGTCTGCTTAAAGAAAAAAAGAATACATACAAATTAATATTAGAAATGGAGGAGTTCCCGTCGTGGCGCAGTGGTTAACGAATCCGACTAGGAACCATGAGGTTGCGGGTTCGGTCCCTGCCCTTGCTCAGTGGGTTAACCATCCGGCGTTGCCCTGAGCTGTGGTGTAGGTTGCAGACGCGGCTCGGATCCTGCGTTGCTGTGGCTCTGGCGTAGGCCGGTGGCTACAGCTCCGATTCGACCCCTAGCCTGGGAACCTCCATATGCCCGCGGGAGCGGCCCAAGAAATAGCAACAACAGCAACAACAACAACAACAAAAGAAATGGAAAAGAGTGGGAGTTCCTGTCGTGGCTCAGTGGTTGGCGAATCCCATTAGCATCCATGAGGACATGGGTTCAATCCCTGGCCTCACTCAGTGGGTTAAGGATCTAGTGTTGCCGTGAGCTGTGCTGTAGGTTGCAGACGTGGCTCAGATCCTGCGTTGCTGTGACTGTGGTGTAGGCCGGTTGCTGCAGCTCCGATTCAACCCGTAGCCTGGGAATGTCCATATGCCGCTGGTGCGGTCCTAAAAGAAAAAAAAATGGAAAAGAGTAGTAAGAACAGATTAGCATAATTTTTAACCTTAATACATGACAATGTTAGGACAATTAATTTTAAAACAAATGATATTGACACATTTCTAGAAAAATAAAAATATCCACTTCATAAAGGCATTAGACTCAGATGTTTATATTTCACTGAAGAATTTAGCAATCTTCCAAGAAACAAGTTCTTTCTACCTCATATAAACTGTTGCAGAGAACAGAAAAAGAGAGAAAGCTAACCAACTTTTTATGAGGCCAGCATAATTTTGTGACCTGAAACTGGACAATATAGGCCAATCTAAACTCTAAACATGAATGCAGAAATGCTACATAAATGGTTAGTAAATTGAACCCACATTATATTCTGACATTTAGAATTTCCTAGCATTTTTCAAAATTAGAAAAAAATAATTACACCATTTGCCTGTATATACACTAAGGAGAGAATCCATATAGTCTTCCCAATGGATTAATTAACATGATTTGACAACCCCCCCTTTTTTAATGGTCACACCTGTGGGATAAGCTTCCAGGTTAGGGGTCGAATCTGAGTTGCAGCTGAGGCTTATGCAACAGCCACAGCAACACCAGATTGGAGCCACATCTGTGACTTACGGCATGGCTGCAGCAATACCAGATCCTTAACCCACTGAGCAAGGCCAGGAATCAAATCTGCATCCTCGTGGATACTAGTTGGGTTCTCTACCTGCTGAGCAACATGGGAACTCCTGATATGACAAAAATTTAACTCGTTCATTACAAAAAGAAAAAAAATTTGCAATAAACTGTTCTTTATTTTTAAAAAAATTTTAAAATTACTCAGTGAATTTTATTACATTTATAGTTGACAATGATCATCACAACCCAATTTTATAGCATTTCCAGCTCAAACCCCCAGAGCATCCCCCTGCCCCCCAACCTGTCTCATTTGGAAAGCGTAAGTTTTTCAAAGTCTGTGAGTCAGTTTCTGTTCTGCAAAGAAGATCCTTGTGTCTTTTTTTTTAGATTCCACATGTAAGTGATAGCATTTGACGCTGGTGTCTCACTGTCTGACTGACTTCACTTAGCATGATAATTCCTAGGTCCATCCATGTTGCTGCAAATGCCATTATTTCTTTCCTTTTAATGGCTGAGTAATATTCCTTTGTGTATATGTACCACATCTTCTTTATCCACTCTTCTGTTGATGGACATTTAGGTTGTTTCTATGTCTTGGCTATTGCATATAGTGCTGCAATGCACATTGGAGTACATGTATCTTTTCAAGTCGTGGTTTTCTCTGGATAGATGCCCAGGAGTGGGATTGCTGGATCAAATGGTGATTCTCTTTTTAGTTTTCTGAGGAATCTCCATACTGTCTTCCACCAATTTACATTCCCACCAACAGTGTAATAGGGTGTCCTTACTTTACTAAGGTATAAAACAACAAACAAAAAGCCAAAAAACCACTTAATGACCAAAACATTTCAAATAATGATATTGAAATTTCACATTTTAGATAATTTCACATGTATTAAATAACTTAATCCTCATAAGTACCCAGTGAGGTATGTTTATTTTCTCTATTTGATCAATGGAAAAAGTGTTGCAGAGAAGTTAAATAACTTTCCCAAATTCACACAGGCAGTAAGACGTAGAGCTGGGATTTGAACCCAGGCACACTAGCCTACTTTTGGATGACAAAATGCCTTGAAAAATATCCAAAAGATTTCTGTTGCCCATGTAGACCATGTATTCCTGGATTGAGTGTGGATTCTGTCTAGTCCTATTTAACCAGAATTCTTGTAGACCTTAGAACCTGTGTCTCAGAGGCACCTTCGCCTAAGGTCCCACATCCATTTCAGCTTTGGAGTCATGCTCAGCAGATTCCTGAACCCAACCTGTTATGTGCGCTTCTGAAGTCTGTGTCCTCTGGGGCCTAGTGGGGATCAATGCCTCTGCCATGTGCTCTCCCCCAGATCTAACCTGTTCTCAGCTTTTGGACTTCTCATGCCCTGAGTAACTTACTCCACTTTAGTGGAAGGTGGGAGCACTTTGTCACAGCTGTTCCTGTGGTGGACATCCACGACAGAGACTGCCTACCCTTTCTGCCTACATTTCCCCTGCTCCTTTTAGGAAGCTTCCCTTCGTTTTACACTTCTTATCCTGACCCCTCCACTGATCCCTCTCCTTCTTCAAAAACCTATAAGCCAGGCCTGTTTGCTAGGACTGCCATGTTCTCTTCTTTACAATTGGCCCTCTGCATCTGCAGGTTCCGCATCCTATGTTCCATCAACCCCCACAACCGTGGGATCCACATCCTATGTTCCACCATCGACTGTCGATCCACAGTTGGCTGAGTGGCACCATGCAGGAACCGAGGACGTGGAGGGTCGACCCTGCTAGCTATTTCACGTAACGGACTTGAATATCCATGGATCTGGGTATCTGCAGGGGTTCCTGGAACCAACCTCCTTTGGACACCAAGGGACTGTTGTAATTTCCCTTGAGTTGGGGCTCAGATATTTGTTTTTCTAATACAATTCTCTTATTTTGTTGTGGGCAGGCTAACGCAGGCAGAAACATGAAGTCAAGGAGTTACTGGATTACCACGCCATCCATTGTTTAGCCAAATCGTGTCTACCTTCACCTCCTTAGCTTGGATAAACTCATTTAGGATGCCCCCTTCCAGTCCCTCCAGGGTCAATCTCTTTCATCCTCCTTGTTTCCTGTTAGTGTTTCTCCTCTTCTCTCTGCTTCCTTGGTGAGGAAACTTAACTCTAGAAATTCTTGGTCCCCTAGGGCTCAGGAACTAAACTGGCAGTGGGCAGAGAGCTCGCTGAAGAAAATGAAGCGTGCTCAGATGCAAATGCCTAGGGACAGCTATCTCCTCATTGGATTTGTTATCTGTGAAGCCACACTGGCCACATTAAGAAATAAGTGGCCCATTTTTGGTGGCTTCCACAATGAAAGTGTCCTTCAACTCATGTAACGGTCTCTGTAGATGCTCCTGGTCAGTGAGGGGCTCTCTTGACCATGGTGACTCAGGGCCTGGGTTCCCGCCAACTTATGGTGCCACAGCCCAAATGGCCTCTTCTTGCTGCCTGTGTCTAGTTGGCAGATAGGACAGAGAACTTCTTAACTTGGCCTATATGTGACACACACCTCCATGCTTATCTTCCCTGTCTATTTTGTAGTCGATTATTGGCCACATGGCCACACACGTGGGTCAAAGTTATTAGAAAGTGCAGTCCTTGGTCGGGAAGCAATGTTTCAGTTGAAATTCCATATTATGGAAAGGCAGCACAATTTCTGGTTGACAGGAAGCACTCAAAGTCATTGATTGTTCACCTCTTACATTATACTAAAATTAATTCCAGATGGATCTATATCTATATCTATTTTTTTGTCTTTTTGTCTTTTTTTTTTTCTTTTTTGGGCCGCTCCCACGGCATATGAAGGTTCCCAGGCTAGGGGTCCAGTCGGAGCTGTAGCCACCTGCCTACACCAGAGCCACAGCAACGCGGGATCCGAGCCACATCTGCAACCTACACCACAGATCATGGCAACACTGGATCCTTAACCCACTGAGCAAGGGCAGGGACCAAACCCGCAACCTCATGGTTCCTAGTCGGATTTGTTAACCACTGAGCCATGACAGGAATTCCAATCAATATTTAAATGTAAAATTTTTACTCTTCAACAAAGGTTGCTGGGCAACCTGGACAGCTACTTTAAATTAATAAAGTTAAAACACACCCTCACACCATACACACAAATAAACTCGAAATGGCTTAAAGACTTAAATAAAACATGACACCATAAAACTTCTGCGACTTAGGCAAAACATTCTCTGACATAAATCCTATCAATGTTTTCTTAGGTCAGTCTCCCAAAGCAGTAGAAATAAAAACAAAAATAAACAAATGGGACCTGAACAAACTTATAAGCTTCTATATAGCAAAGGAAATCATAAACAAAATGAAAAGACAACCTATAGACTAGGAGAAAATATTTGCAAACAATGCAACTGACAAGGGATTGATTTCCAAGATATACAAACAGCTCATCCAACTCAATAACCAAAAAACAAACCACCCAATCAAAAAATGGGTAGAAGATCTAAAATAGACATTTCTCCAAAGAAGACATACAGGTGGCCAGTAGGCACATGAAAAGATGCTCAGCATTGCTAATTACTAGAGAAAGGCATGTCAAAATGACAATGAGGTACCACTTCACACTGGCCAGAATGGTCATCATTGAAAAGCCTAAAAAAGAATGCTGTGGAGGATGTGGAGAAGAGGAAACCCTCCTACACTGTTGGTAGGAATGTGAATTGGTGCAGCCACGATGGAAAACAGTATCAAGATTCCTCAAAAAACTAAATATAGAGTTTCCACATGACCCATCGATCCTACTTCTGGGTCTATATCTGCAGAAAACTATAATCTGAAAAGACAGATGCCCTCCAATGTTCACAGCAGCACTCCTCACAATAGCCAAGACATGGAAGCCACCTAAAGGTCCACTGACAGAGGAATGGATAAAGAAGATGTGGTACGTATATAATATCAAATACTACTCAGCCGTGAAGAAGAGTGAAATAATGCCATTTGCAGCAACACAGATAGACCCAGTGATTATCATACTAAGTCAGTTAGAAAGAGAAAGACAAATACTATATGATATCACTTATCTGTGGAATCTAAAACAGGACACAAATGAACTTATTTACCAAACAGAAACAGGCTCACCAATAGAAAACAAACTCATTGTTACCCAAGGGGAAAAGGGGTGTGGGAGGGATAAATTGGGAGTTTGGGATTAACAAATACACACCCGCTCTACACAAAATAGGTAAACAACAAGGTCCTATGGCATAGCTCAGGGATCTATATTCAATAGCCCGAGATAAACCATAATGGAAAAGAAGATGATAAAGAATATGTATATACATCTGTATAACTGAATCACTTTGCTGTACCCCGAAACTGACACACAATGTAAATCAACTATACCTCAATAAAAAGAGGAGCACACACATAAATTTTAAAGTAGATTATAATCAGTGAAAGGGAAACAGTTCTTAGGTCTATTGTAAAACAAAATCTACAACTTGTTTAAAAAATTAGTTAATTCAGGAGTTTTGGTTGCGGCTCAGTGGGCTAAGAACCCAACACATTGTCCATAGCGTAGGTTGCAGACGCGGCTTGGATCTGGTGTTCTGCTATGGCTGAGGCGTAGGCCAGCACCTGCAGTTCCGATTTACCCTAGCCTGGGAACTTCCATATACCGCAGATGCAGCTGTAAAAGAAAAAAATCAGTTAATTCAACTACAAACATAAGGCCTGGCAACCAACAAAATGGGGTGGGAGGGAGGGGGGTGGAGAGACTCATGACTCAAAACACAGGAAAAAGTGATCATTTCTTTAATGTCTGAATGGCTTCTATAAACAAGAAGAAAATCCCAAGAGTCCAAAAAGAAAACTGGGAACAGATAGGAGAGTTCACTCAAAGAGGAAATAGGATGGCTCTAAGGAGTAAGTTAATAATGAAACCAAAATTAAATACCAATGGAACAAATCAAACTCTTTAATGACATTCTGGGATAGGCGGTGGAAAAAGAAAACTTCATACACGGATTATGCGGATGTACATCGATAGAACTACTATGGACTTTAATCAATAACTTTGACATTTAAAATGGGATATGCGGAGTTCCCGTCGTGGCGCAGTGGTTAACGAATCCGACTAGGAACCATGAGGTTCGGTCCCTGCCCTTGCTCAGTGGGTTAACGATCCGGTGTTGCCGTGAGCTGTGGTGCAGGTTGCAGACGTGGCTCGGATCCCGCGTTGCTGTGGCTCTGGCGTAGGCCGGTGGCTACAGCTCCGATTCAACCCCTAGCCTGGGAACCTCCATATGCCGCGGGAGCGGCCCAAGAAATAGCAACAACAACAACAACAACAACAATAACAACAACAACAAAAAGACAAAAAAAATTAATAATAAAATGGGATATGCTTTGGCCCAGTAAATCCTCCCTTTTAAAAAAATATCTCACAAATATAGTGCTTGTACTCTGAATAAAAGGTATTCATTCACTTAGCACTGTTGATATCGGCAACACACACTAAACAATCCACAGGTTGTTATGAAATTAGGTTATGGCTAACTAATGTTCCACTTATAGACTGGAAAAGTACAGAGCAGTTGCAAAGTGTAAGATAGGAGTTCCCGTCTTGGCTCAGTTAACGAACCCGACTGGTACTCATGAGAACACAGGTTTTATTCCTGGCCTTGCTCAGTGGGTTAAGGGTCTGGCATTGCCATGAGCTGAGGTGCAGGTCACAGACATGGCTCAAATCCCACATTGCTGTGGCTATAGTGTAGGCCGGCAGCTACAGCTCCGATTCCACCCCTAGCCTGGGAATCTTCATATGCCATGGGTGCAGCCCTAAAAAGACAAAAGACAAAAGAAAAAAAAAGTGTAAGATAAAGCTACACACACTCCCAGGCTAAGATCCTTTGACATATTTGGTGATTTGCATACACAGTGCAATAATACTTATGAAAAATACATGCTTACATCTATTTTGATATGCCTGCAAATACAAAGAGAACAGTTTGTAAGAATAAACACCCACTTTTAAACCCTTGGATAAAGAAGAATGGACACCTATGGTCAATTAATCTTTGACAAAAGAGGCAAGAATATAAAATAGGACAAAGACAGTCTTTTCAGTAAGTGGAGCTGGGAAAACTGGACAGCCTCATGTAAATCAATGACACTGCAACGCATCCTCACACCATGCACAAAAATAAACTCAAAATGGCTTAAAGACTTAGATGTAAGACAAGACACTATCAAACTCCTAGAAGAGAACATAGGCAAAATATTCTCTGAGATCAACCTTACAAATGTTTTCTCAGGTCAGTCTCCCAAGGCAACAGAAATAAAAGCAAAAATAAGCCAATGGGACCTAATCAAACTGACAAGCTTTTGCACAGCAAAGGAAACCATAAAAAACAACGACAAGAACAACAAAAAACAACTTACAGAATGGGAGAAAATAGTTTCAAACAATGCAATTGACAAGGGCTTAATCTCTAAAATATACAAACAACTTAAACAACTCAACAGCAAAAAAGCCAACATCTCAATTGAAAAATAAGCAAAAGACCTGAATAGACATTTCTCCAAAGAAGATATACAGATGGCCAACAAGCACATGAAAAAATGCTCAACATCACTGATTATTAAAGAAATGCAAATCAAAACTACCATAAAGTACCAGCTCACACAAGTCAGAATGGCCATCATTAATAAATCCACAAATAATGAATGCTGGTGAGGGTGTGGAGAAAAGGGAACCCTCCTGCACTGTTGGCGGAATTGTAAATTGGTAAAACCACTATGGAATATATATGGAAGTACCTCAGAAAACTAAATATAGAACTACCATATGACCCAGCAATCCCACTCTTGGGCATCTATCAAGACAAAACTTTCCTTAAAAAAGACACATGCACCCACATGTTCACGGCAGCACTATTCACAATAGCCAAGACATGGAAACAACTCAAATGTCCATTGACAGATGATTGGATTAGGAAGATGTGGTATATATGCACACAATAGACTACTACTCAGCCATAAAAAAGAACAGAATAATGCCATTTGCAGCAACACGGATGGAACTAGACTCTCATACTAAGTGAAGTCAGAAAGAAAAATACCATATGATATTACTTATATCTGGAATCTAACGTACTGCACAAATGAACCTTTCCACAGAAAAGAAAATCATGGATATGGAGAACAGACTTGTGGTTGCCAAGGCAGAGGGGGAGGGAGTGGGATGGATGTATGGGGAATTTGGGGTTCATAGATGCAAACTATTGCCTTTGGAATGGATAAGCACTGAGATCCTCCCATACAGCACTGGGAACTGTATCTAGCCACTTATTATGGAGCATGATAATGTGAGAAAAAAGAATGTATATATCTATGTGTGACTGGGTCACCTTGCTGTGCAGTAGAAAATTGACAGAACACTATAAATCAGCAGTATGGAAAGAATAAAAAGCATTTTTGTAAAAAAGGAGAGGAATGGGAGAGAAGGACATTTTAGCTTTCAGTTTGGGGTTTTTGTTTTTTTCACTTTTCATTCTATGCATTAACTTCTAACTTATTACAAGAAGAATGCTATGTCTGTAGCTACAAAGTAAGAACAATTAGGAGTTCCCGTCGTGGCGCAATGGTTAACGAATCCGACTAGGAACCATGAGGTTGCGGGTTTGGTCCCTGCCCTTGCTCAGTGGGTTAACCATCCGGCGTTGCCGTGAGCTGTGGTGTAGGTGGCAGACGCGGCTCAGATCGCACGTTGCTGTGGCTCTGGCGTAGGCCTGTGGCTACAGCTCCGATTCGACCCCTAGCCTGGGAACCTCCATATGTCGCAGAAGCGGCCCAAAGAAATAGCAAAAAAAAAAAAAAAAAAAAAAAAGTAAGAACAATTAAGTTAGGTGTACCAGACTCACCAAAGCTTTACCCTAAGAACCTTGCTTCTGGATGATCCCCACCCCACCACTGCCCCGCAAGGTAAAAGCCGCGACTTAGAACACTTGTTCTCTGTGTGTGTGTGTGTGTGTGTATGTGTGTGTTGTGTGTCTTTGTATGCGCGCCCGTGAACAAGCCAGACTCTCCCTGGAAGTTGAGTCTTGCAGACAGGCACGCCTTTCACCCGCCTTTAAGAAGGTCCATCCCGAGAGGATGGGCGCCAGGGACAAATTTGGGGCTACCACACGCTCCCCACCGAAGCACCAGCATCGGGGAACGAGTAGCCGGAGCTTAAACGGACTCCCGCAGACTTTCTCCACAAAACCGTTGGGTGGGGTCCACGCGCCCCCCAACGAAGCCCCAGCATTGGGGAGCGAGCAGCCCGAGCTCAAACGGACTCCCGCAGACTTTCTCCAGGAACGGTTGGGTGGGGTGGAGAAGGGCGCTCTTGTCTGATCTGCCGTCCAGTTGGAGACGTTTGAGATCGTGGCCTTTCCTGCTGCCCAGAAATGAACCTTGGCTCTGCTAAGGTTGCGCCACAGGAGGAGGAGGAGGAGGAGGAGGAGGAGGAGGAGGAGCGCCCGCGGGGGGCGGGGAAACAGCCGGGCTCAGCATCCGAGTGGCGGGGGCCGGAGGCGGGGCCTGAGGCGGCCTCGGAGAGGGGCTCGCAGCTGCCTGGCGAGCCCGGGTCTCCGCCGCCGACGCAGCTCTCGGCGTCCGGTCAGGGGCCGGAACCCGAGCTCAGCTGGGCGTCAGGGCAGCGCGCAGAGCCGGCACCCGAGTGGCAGCAGCCGGCGCGGTCTCCATCCGACAACCAGGTGTCCACGAAGCCCCGCTGCCACACCAACTGTCTGGAGGCGCCCCTGTCCCGAGCCTTCGGGAGGCTGGGATGGGCGGTGGGCTCGCACCCCTGGGTCTTCCTGCTGCTGCCCATGGTTTTGACTGCTCTCCTCGGCTGTGGCTTGATTTACCTGCCCAAGGATGCAGAAGAAGATATCGAGGAGCAGTACACTCCCATAGGGAGCCCGGCCAAAGCTGAGCGACGCTTTGTGCAGGGCCATTTCACCGCCAACGACTCTTACTACTTCTCCTTCTCCAGGAAGAGCACAGAGGTCAATTATGCTTTTGTTCTGGTGGTCTCCAACTCCGCCTCGCTGCTGCAACGAGAAAGCTTGCTCGAAATTGAGAAAGTGGACGAGGCAGTGCGGGCTTTGTCCGTGATGGGGGAAAACGGAACCCAGATCCAGTACAATGAGGTGTGCTCCAGGCACCAGGGCTACTGCGCCCCCTCCAACCCACTCTTGTTAGCCTGGAGAACAAACAGGAACTTCAACCTGCGCAACATCACTTACCCCATCTTCAGCCTAGCAGGTCGTATCACCTACCTGGCCGGCGTCCTGGGAGGAACCGTCTTAGGCGAGAGTTTGGGCCCGAGCCATTTACTCCTAGAGGCCAAAGCCATGCGACTGGGGTACTTCTTGAAGACGGGAGAAGAGGACAACCAGCGGAGCAAAACCTGGCTGATGCATTTCCTGAACCAAGTGAAGGACCTGGAAAAGAGTCTGGCTTTGGAGACTATCCAGGTACCCGGCTGCTGGGTTTTCAAGGGAGGCCAAGAGCAGGTGGGAGGGATGGTGAGACTTGTTCCGAGGACCATAGCAATAGCATCCTTGATTATCGGATGGAGTCTTGACATGAAACTCAAGTCCTCTACTGCATTTGGTCCTTAATCCAGCTTTCCTAAAGTAACACACTGAAGGCTGCCCCAAATCTTAAATCCTTGGTACTGTTCTGGTGAAAAACCACAAGCCCTACATCCTCAAGGTAGGTCTCTTCAGTACAGACATGGATCTTCAGGTTTAGTTTGATTTCTGGGTCAAATTACTTTGAAATTCTTACTTTGAGTTAGTCTTTACTGTTTCTGGGAGCCCCCTAAAATTTGCTTGGAGTTCATTGGAATAAAAAAAATAACAAATCTTTAAGCAAAATCCCTTGGTGTTCTTGAGAAGGGTAACTAGCTGAGCAATTTTGAAGTATATTAGAGCACAGACCCAGGCACAAGTCAGCTCTTTCTTACTTGCTGGGATGGCAGACCCACTGATACCCTGAATAAGACTGGTAAAAGTGAGACACCTACTGGAAAAAGCCTTGTAGCCAGGCCTTTTGTGCAATTAAAATAGTACAAGAAAACAACCTAATAAAAATCTGGAAAAGCCAGAATGTCTATAGTTTATTCATGGTTTTAGTTTTACACCAGATTCTGATTTCATAATATTCAGGAGTTTTAAACTTTAGATTTTTGAAAGAAACTTTGGAAAGCATGCCAGAGATTTTGTGGGAAGGAACACATCTTTATTACTTTATTCTAAAATCATTATCCTGGTCATTCTGGCGCGGAGTAGAGAGGCCAGGGTGGGGGTGGGGGCGCAGCCAGCGGGTGGGGCTCGCAGCTGGGGTACAGCTCGGTTCCCCCCCTTCCCCCTCAGGCGTGAGCCCCACCCCTCCGCCGGCCAGGCCCTCCCCAACCGAACTATCCCCTGCGGTGCGAGCCCGGGGCGCCCCCCAGCAAAACCCACACCAGGGGCAGCCAATGCTCCAAGGCTTCCTGGGGGCGACAGGACCACGGAGGAGGCAGCAGGAGCTTCCCCCGCTAAGGTTAACAGCCAGGAGAACAGCCACGTGAAAAGCCATGGAAACTTATACCCCAAAGATGAAGGGGAGTTACACAACCCCCATCCCGTGAGCGAAACAGAGCAGGCAGCCGGGGCCACTGGTGATGCCCTCCAGCCAGTACTCCCTAGCCAGGGTGCTGAGGCCAAAAGAGAGGCCCCCCCCCCTAAGGAGACCCCCAAGAAGAAGAAATTGTCTTTCAAGAAGTCTTTCAGGAGCTGCCCTTGTGGCGCAGCGGAAACGAATCCGACTAGGAACCATGAGATTGAGGGTTCGATCCCTGGCATCGCTCAGTGGGTTAAAGATCCAGTGTTTCTGTGAGCTCCGGTGTAGGTCGCAGACGCAGCTCAGATCTGGCATTTCTGTGGCTGTGGTGTAGGCCGGCGGCTACAGCTCCAATTAGACCCCTAGGCTGGGAACCTCCATAGGTGCTGGCCCTAAAAAGTGTCCTGTCCTTGAAGGAGGTTGAGGCAGTTCGTCTGCCTCCTCGGGGGGAGATGGGTGCCTGCAGCAAGGAAGGCACTGCCCCAGAAGGGAAGGCTATTGCCACCCCTGAGAGCCAGGAGCCTTGGGCAAAAGGGGCAGAGGCTAGTGCTACCTCCAAGGGCTGAGACACAGAAGAGGCAGGGCCCCAGGCCACACAGCCATCCACTCCCTTGGGGCCAGAGCAGAATGAGTAGCTGGGTGGGGGCAGGTGGGTGGTCTCTAAGCTGTAAAAACTGTGCTGTCCTTGTGAGGTCACTGCTTGGACCTGGTGTCCTGGCTGCCTTCCTGTGCTGGAAAGGAAGGGGCTCTTGCCCCTAGTCACGTTCCCTCTCCTCTCCCTCCTGTGGATTCTCTCATCATCCATCTGTCTTCCTCTTAAGACGGTGCCTTGCAGTTTCCCAGGTTAGGTTGGTGATGTGACATGCTCCTGCCCCTGGCCCTCCCTCCCTCCCTGTCCCCACCCATGCAGAAGGCAGTTGCTGGTTTTCTCCCTCAATTCTTTTCCAAGTAGGTTTTGTTTATTCCCCCAAATCCCTGAGCCAGATGTGGGGGTCTCCCAAATCCTGAGTGTCCAGCCTTCCCCTGTTGAGTTTTTAGTCTCTTGTGCTGTGCCTAGTGGCACCTGGGCTGGGAAGGACACTGCCCCATCTAGGTTTTTATAAACTTCTGACTCAAGTTCGAACCTCCAGCTTGTGAATCAGCTGTCTCTTTTTTGACTTGGTAAGCAAGTATTCAGCTTTGGGGTGGGAGTGAGGTCTGTAATGTGAAACAACTTTTTTTCTTTTTAGGGCCACACCTGCAGCATATGGAGGTTCCCAGGCTCAGGGTCTAATTGGAGCTACAGCTGCCGGCATACGCCACAGCCACAGCCACACCAGATCCAAGCCGCATCTGTGACCTACACCACAGCTCACAGCAACGCTGGATCCTTAACCACACTGAACGAGTCCAGGGATTGAACCTGCAACCTCATGGTTCCTGGTTGGCTTCGTTTCTGCTGCGCCATTACAGGAACTCCTGAAACAACTTCTTGTCATCTTTTTTCCCCTCCCATTGTTGTAAACAACTTTTAATGGCCAAACCACAGATTTGTACTTTTTTTTTTCTTTTCTAATTGCTAAATCCATTCGCTTCCACCTAGTTTTATTGTAATATTTGGAAAAGGAATAAATTTCATCCCTTTAAAAAATAAATAAAATAAAATCATTATCCATGTATGCGAATTTTTTTGCTGCATTTTAATCTTTTGGTCAGTAAGCTGTAGTGTTTCAATATCATTTTTAACTCACACACAAATATTGGAATTTAAAGTTACTTATCTGAGTATATTTTTGTTGCAGGTGGTCTACTTTACATCACTTTCTAGACAACTGGAATTTGAGGCAACTTCTAAGACAGTGATCCCCTTGTTTCACTTGGCATACCTTCTAATCATAATATTTGCAGTCATATCATGCTACAGGTAAAACCCTTTATTAGCTTTTTTAACTGTAACTATAAAAAGTATTTTATTGTGGGTTTATATATATGTAATGTATATGTAATATTTATGATATGCCATTTTAAGAAACATTTTTAAAATTTTATTTTTATGTATTTATTTATTTTTTGCATTTTTAGGGCCACACCTGTGGCATATGGAAGTTCCCAGGCTATGGGTCAAATCAGAGTTGCAGCTGCTGGTCTATGTCACAGCCACGGCAAAGTGAGATCCGAGCTGCATCTGTGACCTACACCACAGCTCCTGACAATACAGGAGCCTTAACCTACTGAGTGGCCAGGGATCAAACCCACGTCCTCATGGATACTAGTCAGGTTCATTACTGCTGAGCCATAACAGGAACTCCTTAAAAAACATTTTTAAGGGTACAATTCAGTGGCATTAATTACATTCACACTGTTGTGCAACCACCCAAACTGTCTCCTTACAAATATCTTCCATCACCCCAAACAGAAACTGTAACCATTAATCAGGAAATCCCCACTGTCTTCCCAAAGTCCTGATTAAATTTTAATCTACTTCTGTTTCCATGAATTTGCATATTCTAGAGATTTCATATTAAGTGGAATCATGCAGTATTTGTCCTTTTGTGACTGGCTTATTTCACTTAGCATAATGAGTTCAAGCTTTGTGCATGTTGTAGCATGAGTTCATTTTCATGGCTGAATAATATTTTATGTATACATAAGATTTTGTTTATTCACTTAGCTGCTGATGGGCACTTGGGATGTTTTCACCTTTTGACTATTGTGAATAATGTTGCAATAAACATTGGTGTACAGAACTCTGTTTGAGCCCCTGTTTTCAATTCTTTTCGAGTATCTACCCAGGCACGGATAAGTGGGTTGCATGGTAATTCTCTGGTTAGCTTTTTTTTTGGTGGCACCCTCTGCACACGGAAGTTCCTGGCCCAGGGACTTAATTCAAGCTGCAGCTGTGATCTCTGCCACAAGTGCTGCAACTCCAGATCCTTAACCCACTGCACCAGGCTGCGGATTGAACCCGCGCCAACACAGGGACAACACTGGATCCTTAACCCGCTGCACCACAGCAGGAACTCTTCTGGTTAGCTTTTCAAAGAACCACCAAATTATTTTCCAGAGAGGCTGCACCATTTTATACCCACCAGCAAAGTATAAGCTTTCCAATTTCTCAACATCCTCACAATACTTGTTATTTTCTGTTTTAGTGATTGTAGCCATCCTAGTAGGTAGGTACATGGTGACATCTCATTGTGGCTTCGATTCTCATTTCCCTAATTACTAATTATATTAAATATCTTTTCATGTGCTTATTGGTCATTTGCATATCTTATTCAGAGAAATGACAAGTCCTTTGCCCTTTTTTTTTTTCTTTTTATCTTCTTTGGAGAAATGACAAGTCCATACCTGCCACATATGGAAGTTCCCAGGTTAAGGGTTGAATTGGAGCTGCAGCTGCTGGCCTGTGCCACAGGCACAGCAATGCCAGATCCAAGTTGCATCTGCAACCTACACCACAGCTTGCAGCAATGGCAGATCCTTAATACACTGAGCGAGGCTGGGGATTGAATCCATACTCTCATGGATACTAGTCAGGTTCTTAGCCTTCTGAGCCACAACAGGAACTCCCTTTGCTTATTTTTAATGAAGTTGTTTGTGCTTTTGTTGTTGAGTCCTGTTTTTGATGGGTACTTGATATATTTTAGAGATTAAGTTCTTATCAAGATATATGATTTTCAAATATTTTCTCCCACTCCATAGATTATATCTTCACTTTCTTGCCAATGTCCTTTAATTCACAAAAATTAAAAAAAGATTTTGGCCATGCCCATGACATATGGAAACTCGCAGGCCAGCGATAGAACCCATGCAAAAGCAGCAACCTGAGCCACTGCAGTGACAATGCCAGATCCTTAACCACAAGGAAACTCCTAAAATTTTTAATTCAACTTACCTATTTTTATTTTTGCTACTTTTGCTTTTGGTGTTAAATCTAAGAATCCATTGACAAGTCTAAGGTCATGCACATTAAACCTATGTTTTCTTCAAAAGTTTTATGGTTTCAGCTCTGTATGTAGGTGATCAATTTTGAATTCATTGTTATATATGATGCAAAGTTGCCCAGGTACCATTTGTTGAAGAGACTGTTCTTTTCCAGTTGATTAGACTTGGCATTCTTGTCAAAAATCTTTGGGCTGTAGATGTATGGGTTTACTTTTAGATACTCAATTCTATTCCATTGGCCTATGTGTCTGTCTGTATACTAGTACCACACTGTTTTAATTACTATGGCTTTGTTATAAGTTTTGAGATCTGGAAATAAAAAGCTATTTTAATATGGTCTTGCTTAAAAAGGACTTTCTTTAATTATGTTCTTGCTATTTTGGAATCAGCAGCTCCATTTTCATCTCCAAGCCTTCAAATCAAACTTAATTTCTCCTGCTAAAAATATCTAGGGGCAGGTATCAATCATTTGTTTTGAAGCAGTTAGCAAATAAGTAAAATAGAAAACCTAAGGTTCTGGTCAATGTTTTAAATGTAAAGTTGTGGTTGTTAGGAAGATAAAGTGTTAAATCCATTCTTTTAAATGTTGTAGGCATATATTCCCATTTCTATTAATCCAACAGGCATAGGTTGTGTTATTCAAAATGGACTATGTATCACAGTGTGTTTTATTTTTGCAATTAGTACCACTTTTCTAGGGGTCAGTTATCCAGTAGAGGAGAATCCTGAAAATCTTTGAGATGGAGGCTTTCATATTTTTTGTCACAATACATATTGAACTAGTTTTGAAATACAGGCACTACACAGGATTGTGTTTATGACTAACTGGAGTCAAGGGGAGGTGAGAAGATAACTGGATATGTGTACTTTCTGACTGCTTGCCTTTCATGTGCTGTTGAATTCCATTCATACTTCTTTGAAGATCAGAGTGGAATTAACTATTTGTGGTATTTTTTTTATATCTTTGGTTCTGAAATGCGAGTTAGCGGATTAGAGCTTGACTGGCTTACAAGAACCAACCAGTATAGTCTGGTAAAAGAACAGATTCCCAACTTCTCTGTTCCCTCTTTTTTTTCTTTTTTTTTTTTTTTAATTTGTCTGGGTTGGTGCCCAGAAATTAAAGTTCTCCAGCAGACAGGTATGGAATTATTGCCCAAGTGGTCTCTGAGTAGGTGTCCAAGCCAAGAATGTTATGAATTGATGGAATTTCAGTATGGAAACTACCCCCACAAATTCCATGATTTTTCCTTCCAAATTTACAGGTTTGACTGTGTACGAAACAAAATGTGGGTTGCAGCCTTTGGAGTGATTTCTGCTGCCTTGGCAGTGGTGAGCGTCTTTGGCCTGATGTTGTACATTGGGGTGCCTTTTGTGACCATAGTTGCAAATTCACCCTTTCTTATTCTAGGTGAGTAAAAACATTGTGTGTGTGGGGTGTGGGTAGACAAGGGAAAGGGATTGTCTTATATTAAGCATACTAATTATATGTAGGTGGTGCTACAGATCCAAAATGGGCTGTCAGAAATGAAGAAAAATCAAATGGAATTATGTGTCTTTAGAGTTGAAAAAATCTAGTACCCCAAATGGAAAAACAAAGACATGAGTAGGCAGTTCACACACACACACACACACACACACACACACACACACAATCCAAAATACTAATCACTGAAAATGTAAGGGGAAAAAATGACCTCTTAATTAATCAAGGATGAAAGTTAAACCAAAAGTGAGGCACCTTGTTTTCTTATTAGATTAATGAATATTAGTAAGATTGAAGGTTTTGGAAAGGTGGTGTGCAAATGAACAGTCTCATATTCTGCTGAGGGAAAATTGTAAATTGTTACACTTTTTGAAATCCAATTTCACAACAAATCAAGAGACCTAAAAATTTCTTTGACCTGCCAACTAACTCCACTTCTAGGAATTTGTCCTAATCATTGGACAAGTGCTCACAAAGCAGAACAAGTCTGTTCATGTCAGTGTGATTTTGTTTTGTTTTGTTTTGTTTTTGTCTTTTTGCTATTTCTTGGGCCGCTCCCACGGCATATGGAGGTTCCCAGGCTAGGGGTCAAATTGGAGCCGTAGCCACAGGCCTACACCAGAGCCACAGCAACGCAGGATCCGAGCCGTGTCTGCAACCTACACCACAGCTCACAGCAACGCCGGATCGTTAACCCACTGAGCAAGGGCAGGGACCGAACCCGCAACCTCATGGTTCCTAGTCGGATTCGTTAACCACTGCGCCACGACGGGAACTCCTCAGTGTGATTTTGAATGGGAACCAAACAAAAGCAACTCAATCCCGCATCAACATGTAATTGGTCAATTCAAACACAGCCTATTAAAGTGTTGGAATCCTATTCAGTCCTTATGAAGTGTTAGATATATAGTGTTTCTTTTCTTTTTTCTTTTTTTTGTCTTTTTTTGCCATTTCTTGGGCCACTCCCACGGCATATGGAGGTTCCCAGGCTAGGGGTCTAATCAGAACTGTAGCTGCCAGCCTATGCCAGAGCCACAGCAACGAGGGATCCGAGCTGTGTCTGCGAACTTCACCACAGCTCACGGCAATGCGGGATCATTAACCCACTGAGCAAGGGCAGGGATCGAACCCACAACCTCATGGTTCCTAGTCAGATATGTTAACCACTGTGCCGCGACGGGAACTCCAGATACATAGTGTTAAATGAAAAATGCTGGTTATGAAACAAGATGCTTAAAATAGAGTGATGTACACATATATGTGTATATTTGTATAGAGCAAATTTTGGATGGATATACATAAAATGTTAGCCTGGGTTATCCCTGTTGGGTGGAATTACAGTTGTTTACATTTTTCTTTGTATTTTCCTGTACTTTCAGAATTTATTTTACAAAAATAAGCATGAGAAGAAAGAGGTGTTTATGTTTTGGGAAGTAAGCACCTTGGAAGAAATTCCATTTTGTTTCCTGGGGAGAGAGTGGAGGAAGCATGCACTGAAGGTGCCCCTTCCTGGTGCACACTCACACTCATCACCCAGGGTTCCCCACAGCCATGAATATCTGGAGTGAAAGTGTATATACATCATCTTTGTATTGTCTGTGTGTGCACAGACGTATGAGTGTAGGTGTGTGAGTGAGTGTGGGGGGGTGTGATTTCAGCAACTCAAGCAGTGAATGTGTGAGGACCTTTCTAAACCAGGTTCTGTAAATGATAACAACTGATTTAAAAATACCTAATACATATCCATGAGTTCATTCTTTTTTTTTTTTTAATGTCCTCACAATTTGTTACATCTTATTGATTCTTCAATATAGGCATTACACCATTCTAGGTGATGTGATAAACAAGACATTATGGACCTTACATTGTACCATGGAGAGAAATGGTTATTAATAATACAATTGTAGAACTGTATTATTTAATTGTACAGTTGCATTATTTAATTATAATTATCATAAATTCATTGATGGAGAAGAAATCAGAATCAGATCTAAGAAGACTTCAGCATTCCAAGAATGATGTCAAATGACCCCCTTCATGGTGGATTATGCACTTATTTACTATGAAATATATTTCTTCTCCAGAGATTCCTTGTTTGTGTATCAATTGTAGATTTTTGGTTTGCAGTTATTCTGAAGTTTTGATATGAGAGTCTATATGTATATGAGATTGTTTTAAGTTGTTGGTCTCTTAATTGCAAGTTCATCTCCAATGTCCTGCATTTGTATCCACCTCTTCTCTTGATTTCTGATTTTGGTGGTATAATTGTGCATGGATGATTTTGTATCTTTACTGTATATATACTTTTCCTGGTGAGCCTTGTCATTTGTGGAATTTTTGTTTCCTGTTGCTGCCTTTTCTTTTCTGCCTAGAGAAGTTCCTTTAGTATTTGTTGTAAGGCTGGTTTAGTGTTGCTGAATTCTCTCAGCTTTTGCGTATCTGTGAAGGTTTTGATTTCTCCTTCAAATATGCATGAGAGCCTTGCTGGGTAAAGTAATCTTGGCTGGAGGTTTTTTCCTTTCATCACGTTAAGTATATCATGCCAGTCCCTTCTGGCCTGCAGAGTTTCTGCTGAAAAATCTGCCGTTAACCTTATTGGGGTTCCCTTGTATGTTATTTGTTTCTTTTCCCTCGCTGCTTTCAAGATTTTCTCTTTGTCTTTAATTTTGGTCAGCTTGATTAATATGTGTCTCGGTGTATTCCTCCTTGGGCTTATTTTATAAGGTACTCCTGCTTCCTGGATTTGAGTGAGTGGTTCCTTTCCCATGTTAGGGAGGTTTTCGGCTATATCTCTTGGAATATTTTTTCTGTCCCCTTCTCTCTCTCTTCTCCTTCTGGCACCCCTATAATAAGGATGTTGGTGCGTTTAATGTTATCCCAGAGTTCTCTGAGACTCTCTTCATTTGTTTTCAGTCTTTTTTCTCTTTTCTGTTCTGCATCCGTAATTTCTACTAATCTGTCCTCCACCTCGCTTATTCATTCTTCTGCCTCCTGTATTCTGCTGTTGGCTGCTTCTAGTGAATTTTTTATTTCAGTTATTGTATTTTGCATCTCTTCTTGTTTAAGTTTTATATCTTGTATCTCTTTGGTCAGTGTTTCCTGTAAGTTATCCATTTTGCCCCCAGTTTATTTCCAAAGTCTTGCATCATCTTCAGCATCAACAGTCTTTTTCCTGGAGGCTGAGAATCTCCTCATGGCTTAGCTGATATTCTGGGGTTTTTTCTTTCTCCCTCATCTGAGTTATAGTTCTCTGTCTTTTCATTTTTATAGGTTTTTGGTGTGGTGACCTTTTTACAGATAATAGAGTTGTAGCCTCTCTTCCTTCTGCTGTCCGCCCCCCTTGTGGCTGAAGTCAGTTTGGGGGCTTGCTGTAGGCTTCCTGATAGGAGGGGCTGATGCCTGCCCACTGGTAGGTGGAGCTGATTCGAATCCCTCTGGTGGGTGGGGCTTAGTCTCTGGATGGGATTGGAGGCAGCTGTGTGCCTGAGGGGTCTTTAGGTACCTGTTTACTGAGGGGCGGGGCTGTGGTCCCTCCTGGGTTGTTGTTTGCCCTGGGGCTTCTCAGGGGCTGGCTGATGGGTGGGGCCAGATTTTCCCAAAATGGCCACCTCCAGAGAAAGGCACTGCTGCTGAATATTCCTGAGAGCTTTGCCTTCGATGTCCTTCCCTCACAACAAGCCACGTTCACCCCTGTTTTCCCAGGATGTCTTCCAAGAACTGCAGTCAGGTTTGACCCAGGTTCCTGTGGAGACCTTGCTTTGCCCTGGGACCCAGTGCACGTGAAAGTCCGTGTGTGCCTTTTAGGAATGGGGTCTCCGTTTCCCCCAGTCCCGTGGAGCTCCTGCGCACAAGCCCCACTGGCCTTCAATGCCAGATGTTCCAGGGGCTCTTTCTCCCACTGCCGGATCCCCGCACATGAGGGTTTGATGTGGGGCTCAGAACTCTCCCTCCTGTAGGTGAGTCTCTGTTAGTTTTCAGTCTGTGGAGCTTCCTACCCAGGAGGTATGGGGTTGTTTATATCACGAAATCACCCCTCCTACCTCTTGATGTGGCCTCCTCTTTTTCTTCTGGAGTAGGGTATTTTTTTTTAAGGTTTCCAGTCCATTTGGGTGGGGATTGCTGAGCTTTTGGTTGTGAATTTTGTGGTTTTTAGGAGAGAAGTTGAGCTCCAGTCCTTCTATTCCACCATCTTGAGAAGGTTGTCTGTGAGTTCTTTCTTGGTTCTTAGTATTTCTGATTCTTCCCTGTGGGCCAGCTAAGTACAATTGAAATCTACAAAGCCAGCAGCAGTGGGACCACCAGGATGCAGTTTCTTTTTTTTTCTTTTTTTTGTTATTTCTTGAGGTTCCCAGGCTAGCGGGTCGAATCGGAGCTGTAGCCACCGGCCTACGCCAGAGCCACAGCAACGCAGGATCCGAGCCGCGTCTGCAACCTACACCACAGCTCACGGCAATGTGGGATCGTTAACCCACTGAGCAAGGGCAGGGACCGAACCCGCAACCTCGTGGTTCCTAGTCGGATTTGTTAACCACTGCGCCATGACAGGAACTCCCAAGGATGCAGTTTCTGACAGGCAACATAAACCTGTGTCAGTGTAGACCCTGCTGCCTTGATCATACTCAGAGAACATCTGAATTAGAGGCAAAGTGCAATTCCCAGTTCTTCCCCTGTCGCCCATGGAGAATACCCTCCAGACTTGAAATCAAAATCAGCATTTCACTTCCAAGTATTAAGACCAGAACACACAGAAACAGAGGTGTACGTGGGTGAGAGTTGTAGAGCGCTTGAGGGAGATGAAATTTATCTGCAACTGGCTTGTGCTGTCCTTTCTAGCCCCTTTCTTCTCTGTATAGTCCCCTCCTAGTCTTCAGTGATGATGTCAAAGTCCTCAAATATTCTCCTGGCCTCTTGATTCCAAACCAATCATGAAACGTCACTGTGGAAAAGACTGAGAACATTAGCAGGCATTTAATATGTGAAGGACTCTTACTTTGGTACATGTTTCTGTCTCAAGAGTAGTTGCATTTTGGAGTTCCCATTGTAGCGCAGCAGAAATGAATCTGACTAGGAACCATGAAGTTTCGGGTTCGATCTCTGGCCCTGCTCAGTGGGTTAAGGATAGGACTGTGGTGTAGGTCACAGACACGGCTCGGATCCCACGTTACTGTGGCTCTGGCATAGGCCAGCAGCTGTAACTCCGATTAGACCCCTAGCCTGGGAAACTCCATATGCCAAGGGTGCGACCTGAAAAAAGCAAAAAAAAAAAAAAAGTACTTGCATCTTATTGAGATAATGCCTTAACATGGTCCAGTGAAGTTTGAATGACAGCATTCTGGGTATTAAAAACAAACTAGTAGGAAAACTGCATTTGTGTGTGTGTCCGTGTGTCTATAAATTATGTGGTGTGTCTAAATCCCAACACATTGATAGCTAGATGCTAACTGGAGAAGAGAGAAATCCAGCTCATAGTTTAAGCAGGAGAATGCTGGATCAGTGTTAGTGCCTTAGAATGAAATGGCTTATGAGAGAAAATGGTCTCTCAAGTATTGGAATGGAATCAAAGATACATTGCTAATCTCATTTCACCTAACACCCCATCAACCAGGTTTTCAACTCATCATAAAAAACACCCTAATGAAGGTGGGGAGTAGGGTCTACTGTGCTATGTGCAAGCAGGAGAATGTACAAAACACAGAGTTATGACAGAGCAAGGAGTGATTCAGGGGCAACTGGAGAAAGTGGTATCCATACACAGACTGGGCAAGATAAACAAGACCTCAAGAGAGGGACAAAGAGGAGTTGCCATCATGGCGCAGCAGAACCGAATCTGAATAGGAACAGTTGTGAGGTTGCGAGCACGATCCCTGGCCTCTCTCAGTGGGTTAAGAATCTAATGTTGCCATGAGTTGTGGTGTAGGTCATGAATGCAGCTTGTATCCTGTGTTCCTGTGGCTGTGGCATAGGCTGGCAACCTAGATCTCTAGCCTGGGAACCTCCATAGGCCATGGAGTGGCCCTAAAAAGCCCAAAAAAAAAAAAAAAAAGAGGGACAAAGGAAATGGTTTGATTGTTTAATTTTAATGGGTTGTTAATAGATGAAGACTCCTGTTTTCTTTTTTTAAACAGGTGTTGGGGTTGATGACATGTTTATCATGCTTGCTGCCTGGCAGAAGACCAACATCGTGGATAACTTAAAAGAGCGGATGTCTGATGTCTATTCCAAAGTGGCAGTGTCTATTACCATCACCACCATCACCAATGTCCTGGCTTTCTATACAGGAATTATGACCTCTTTCAGGTCCTTACAGTACTTCTGCATCTATACAGGAACAACACTGCTCTTTTGTTATCTTTATAACATCACCTGCTTTGGAGCATTTATGGCCTTGGATGGTAAAAGAGAAGCGATCTGTCTACGCTGGTTGAAGAAGCCAGAAACTCCCGACCAAAAATGTTTGTCATTAAAAAAATCCTGCTGTAACCCATGCAATTCTCTCCCAGAGGAACAAGCAGATGATATCCATCCAATGAATTTGTTCTTTAGAGACTATTTTGGTCCTTTTCTCACAAGACCAGAGGCCAAGTTTTTTGTAGTGCTTCTGTACACGCTGTACCTCATACTTAGTATATATGGGTGTTTCCAAGTGCAGGAAGGTTTAGATCTTCGAAATTTGGCAAGTGATGACTCCTATATCACCCCATATTTTAATGTCGAAGAAGAGTATTTTTCAATTTATGGTCCCAGGGTCATGGTCATCGTTACTGAAGCTCTTGACTACTGGGATGAAGCTGCTAGGCAAAAACTCGAAAAATGTCTGCAAGATTTCGAAAACAACGTCTATGCGGATAAAAATCTTACAGAGTTTTGGTTACGAGAATATGTGCAATTTATGGAAAACCACCAACAAAATGTAAATGACAGGGATACTTTTGTCCAACATATTCCCAACTTTATAACAGACTTTCCACTTTTTGGATATGATATTAATATTTCATCATCACATGAAATCATTTGTTCGCGGGCCTTCATTCAGACCATGGGCATTTCTTCTTCAACCGATAAAAAGATGATGTTACTTGAGTTCCGAGACTTGGCTAAAAGGTGTGAAATTCCCCTAATGGTGTATAACCACGCATTCATCTATTTTGATCAGTATTTTTCAATATTAGAGAACACGGTTCGAAATGTAATTGTTGCATCAACAGCTATGTTCATTGTTTCCTTATTGTTAATTCCTCACCCGCTGTGTTCCTTGTGGGTGACTCTTGCTATTGCTTCTGTGATTGTGGGCGTAACAGGTTTCATGGCATTCTGGAATGTCAATCTTGATTCTGTATCCATGATTAATCTTGTCATTTGCATAGGGTTTTCTTTTGATTTTTCTGCGCACATTTCCTATGCCTTTGTTTCCAGTTCAAATCCCTCGGTAAACCAAAAAACCATTGAGGCGTTGTATCTGCTAGGCTACCCCATGCTACAGAGTGCCATTTCAACAATAATAGGGGTGTCTGTGTTATCTGCAGCTAAAGCATACATCTTCAGAACATTTTTTAAGATTATGTTTCTTGTTATGGTATTTGGAGCTGCACATGGCCTCATTTTTATTCCAGTATTCTTAACCTTTTTTTGAGTTTGAATAGCTACAAACGAATCCAAGACCAATTACAGAAGTCCTGATTGCCCAACCCAACCTGATAAAAATGCACTATGAAGAACAGTCAGTAAACTAAAAACAAAGGCCTGTTTGTTTGGCTTGTCAGTCGCATTTCACAATGTTATTTAAAATATCCCGAGAGAAATTAGTCTCACATTAAAATGTCTTTACTAAATGGGGACGTGATGTCATCTTTATTGTGATCTACACCATCAAGCCTAAGGTATAACTTTCCAGTTATTTTTTTCTTTAATTTCATCATTAGAAGTTTTGCCTGAAATTCAAATATTTTATGTGTTAAACTCTAAGGGGGATATTATTTTCATTGTACCTCCTACATGCATTATTAGGTAAAAGTGCAAAAGACGGTTATTTATTCTCTCTTTCCGGAGTTAGTTTTCCTATGTATTTTTTCTTTCTCTCTTTTTTTTTTTTTGTCTTTTTAGGGCCACCCTGTGGCATATGGAGGTTCACAGGCTAGGGGTAAAATCAGAGCTGTAGCGGCCGGCCTATGCCACAGCCACAGCAATGCAGGATCCAAGCCGGGTCTGTGACCTATACCAGAGTTCACAGCAACACTGGCTTCTTAACCCATTGGGTGAGGCCAGGGATTGAACCTGAGTCCTCATGGTTACTAGTCAGATTTGTTTCTGCTGAGTCACGATGGGAACTCCTCTAAGAATTTTCTTAATGGTGTATTTTGATGAACCGAAATTTTTAAATTTTGGAACCCAATTTATCATTTTTTAGTTAAAAATTTTTAATATCTCAATATTTTTTATTTTTCATTATAGCTAGTTTACAGTGTTCAGTCAGTTTTCTACTGTACAGGATGCTGACCCAGTTATGCTTACATGTATAGATTCTTTTTTCTCTCATTGTCATGCTCCATCAAAAGTAACTAGATATAGTTCCCAGGGCTACACAGCAGGATCTCATTGCTTATCCATTCCAGAGGCAATAGTCTGAATCTATTAACCCCAAATTCCCAATCCATCCCATTCCCTCCCCCTCCCCCTTGGCAACCACGAGTCTATTCTCCAAGTCTGATTTTTTTTCTGTAGAAAGGTTCATTTGTGCAGTATATTAGATTCCAGATATAAGTAATATCATATGGTGTTTGTCTTTGTCTTTCTGACTCCATTCAGTATTAGAGTCTTTAGTTCCATCCATGTTGCTGCAAATGGCATTATTTTGTTCTTTTTTATGGCTGAGCAGTAGTCCATTGTGTGTATATATACTGCATCTTCCTAGTCCAATCATCTGTGGATGGACATTTATGTTGTTTGCATGTCTTGGCTATTGTGAATTGTGCTGCAATGAACATGCGGGTGAATGTGTCTTTTTTAAGGAAAGTTTTGTCTTGATAGATGCCCAAGAGTGGGCTTGTTGGGTCATATGGTAGTTCTAGGTGTAGTTTTCTAATGTACTTCCATACTGCTTTCCATAGTGGTTGTACCAGCTTACATTCCCACCAACAGTGTAGGAGGGTTCCCTTTTCTCCACACCCTCGCCAGCATTTGTTATTTGTGGATTTATTGATGATGGCCATTCTGGAGTTCCTGTGCTGGCGCAGCAGAAACAAATCCCACTAGGAATGATGAGGTTCCGAGTTCGATCCCTGGCCTCACTCAGTGGGTTAAGGATCCGGTGTTGCTGTGAGCTGTGGTGTAGGTTGCAGATGCGGCTCAGATCTGGCCTATGCCAGAGCCACAGCTCTGATTGGACCCCTAGCCTGGGAACCTCTATATGCTGTGGTGTGGCCCTAAAAAGACAAAAGACAAAAAAAAAAAAAAATGACGGCCATTCTGACTGGTGTGAGGTGGTACTTCATAGTAATTTTGATTTGCATTTCTCTAATAATCAGTGATACTGAGCATTTTTTCATGTGCTTGTTGGCCATCTGTGTATCTTTGGACAAATGTCTATTCAGGGCTTTTGCCCATTTTTCAACTGAGTTGGGATTTTTGCTGTTGAGTTGTATAAGTTGTTTGCATATTTTATTTTTTCCTTTTTTTTGTCTTTTTTTTTGTCTCTTTTGTTGTTGTTGTTGTTGTTGTTGCTATTTCTTGGGCCGCTCCCGCGGCATATGGAGGTTCCCAGGCTAGGGGTCGAATCGGAGCTGTAGCCACCGGCCTACGCCAGAGCCACAGCAACGCGGGATCCGAGCCGCGTCTGCGACCTACACCACAGCCCACGGCAACGCCGGGTCGTTAACCCACTGACCAAGGGCAGGGACCAAACCCGCAACCTCATGGTTCCTAGTCGGATTCGTTAACCACTGCGCCAGGACGGGAACTCCTTTTTTATTTTATTTTTTCCTTTTTTTTTTGTCTTTTTTTTGTCTCTTTTGTTGTTGTTGTTGTGTTTGCATATTTTAGAGATTAAGTCCTTGTCAGTTGCATCATTTGAAATTATTTTCTCCCATTCTGTAAATTGTCTTTTTGTTTTCTTTTTGGTTTCCTTTGCTGTGCAAAATCTTGTCAGTTTGATGAGGTCCCATTGGTTTATTCTTGCCTTTATTTCTGTTGCTTTGGGAGACTGACCTGAGAAAACATTTGTAAGGTTGACGTCAGAGAAAGTTTTGCCTATGTTCTCTTCCAGGAGTTTGATGGTGTCTTGTCCTACATTTAAGTCTTTAAGCCATTTTGAGTTTATTTTCGTGCATGGCATGAGGGCGTGTTCTAGTTTCATTGATTTGCATGCAGCTGTCCAGGTTTCCCATTTTATGTTCTTGCCTCCTTTGCCAAAGACTAATTGACCTTAGGTGTCTGGGTTTACTTCTGGGTTCTCTATTCTCTTCCATTGGTCTGTATATCTGTTTTGGTGCCAGTACCACACTGTCTTGATGACCGTGGCTTTGTAATATTGCCTGAAGTCTGGGAGAGTTATGCCTTCTGCTTGGTTTTTGTTCCTCCGGATTGCTTTGGCAATTCTGGGTCTTTTGTAGTTCCATATAAATTTTTGGATTGTTTGTTCAAGTTCTGTGAAAAATGTCATGGCTAATTTGATAGGGATTGCACTGAATCTGTAGATTGCTTTGGATAGTATGGTCATTTTTACAATATTAATTTTTCCAACCCAGGAGCATGGAATATCTTTCCATTTCTGTACATCTTCTTTAAATTCCTTGGTTAATGTTTTATAGGGCTCAGCATATAAGTCTTTCACCTCCTTGGTCAGGTGTATTCCCAGCTATTTGACTTTTTGGGGTGCAATTTTAAAAGGTATTATATTTTTGCATTCTTTTTCTAATATTTTATTAGTATACAGAAATGCCACTGATTTCTGAATGTCAATCTTACATCCTGCTACTTTGCTGAAATTCTTGCTCAGTTCAAGCAGTTTTTGGGTTATGTCTTAGGATTTTCTATATATAGTATCACGTCATCTGTATACAGTGACAGTTTTACCTCTTCTCTTTCTATTTGGATGACTTTAATTTCTTTTGTTTGTCTGATTGCTGTGGCTAGGACTTCCAATACTATGTTGAATAACAGTGGTGAGAATGCTCATCCTTGTCTTGCTCCAGATTTTGGTGGGAAGACTTTCAGCTTTTCTCCACTGAGTATTATATTTGCTGTGGGTTTGTCATAAGTGGCTTTTATTACGTTAAAGTATGTTCCTTCTATACCCACTTTGGTAAGAGTTTTTATCGTGAATGGATGTTGGACTTTGTCAAATGCTTTTTCTGCATTTATTGAGATGATCATGTGGTTTTTGACTTTTCTTTTGTTAATGTGGTGTATGACGTTGATTGATTTGCATATGTTGAACCATCCTTGTGAACCTGGGATGAATCCCACTTGGTCATGGTGTATGATCTTTTTTATATGTTGTTGAATTTGGTTGGCTAAAATTTTGTTGAAAATTTTTGCGTCTATATTCATCAAAGATATTGGCCTATAATTTTCTTTTTTGGTGGTATCTTTGTCTGGTTTTGGAATTAAGGTGTTTGTGTCATCATAGAATATCTTTGGGAGTGTTCCTTCTTCAACTTTTTGAAAAAGGTTTAAGGAGGGTGGATATAAATTCCTCTTTGTATGTTTGGTAGAACTCACCTGTGAAGACATCTGGTCCTGGACTTTGATTTGTAGGGACAATTTATCGTTTTTTTTTTTTTTAAGTTTGTGTTTTCTGTGTCCTCTGTAAGAAATCCTTGCCTAATCCAAGATTATAAAAAAATGCATCTATGTTTTTCTTCTCAAAGCTAGTCATTTTATTTTACATTTAGGACTATGATTCATAGACTTGTGTTTGTTGGGAAATATGGACAGAGGTTCATCTTCTTCCCGTTACAGTTATCCAACTGTCCCAGCATCCTTAATAAAAAGACTCTACTTTCAGCAGAGGATTAACTTGGCACCTCTGTTAAAGAACCAACTGACAATGTATAGATGGCTCTGTTTTTGTGCATTGATCTGTTTGTCTGTACTAAAGCAATACCACACTGCATTGATTACTAAAGCTTTATATGAATTACTGAAATTAGTTTGGGTAAGTTACCCAACATTTTTCCTCATTTCCAAATTATTTTGGCTATTCTAGGCTCTTTGCCTAGAATACTAATTTTAGAATCACTTGTCGATGTATTTAAAAAAAGAAAAAAGCTGGGAGTTCCCATTTTGGCACAGCAGAAACAAATCTGTCTAGGAACCATGAGGTTATGGGTTCAAACCTGGCCTTGCTCAGTGGATTAAGGATCTGGCGTTGCTGTGAGCTGTGATGTAGGTTGAACACGTGGCTCAGATCCTGAGTTGCTGTGGCTGTGACTGGTGTTGCTGTGGCTGTGGTATGGGCCAGCAGCTGTAGCTCCAGGTGGACCCTAGCCTGGGAACCTCCATTTGCCACAGGTGCGGCCCTAAAAAGCAAAAAAAAAAAAAAAAGGGAGAGAGACTTAACTCATGAAAAAGATGAATGCTAATATAAATGGGCAAAGCATATAAAAGAAAATTCATTAAAAGATAAATATGTAAGAGCAAAAAATCTTACTAATCAAAAGAAATGCAAATATAAGTGAAAAGGTTTTACTTGGGCAACAATGAGAAAGATTAACAATATATAGTACAGAAGACCTTTTTCCTATTCCCAGTGTTAGGTCTTTTTTTTTTTTTTTTGTCTTTTTGTTGTTGTTGTTGTTGCTATTTCTTGGGCCGCTCCCACGGCATATGGAGGTTCCCAGGCTAGGGGTTGAATCGGAGCTGTAGCCACCGGCCTAGGCCAGAGCCACAGCAACGCGGGATCCGAGCCACATCTGCAACCTACACCACAGCTCACGGCAACACCGGATCGTTAACCTACTGAGCAAGGGCAGGGACCGAACCTGCAACCTCATGGTTCCTAGTCGGATTCGTTAACCACTGCGCCATGACTGGAACTCCCCAGTGTTAGGTCTTTATGTTCTTTGAACCAACAACTCAACTTCCAAGTACACAATGTACAATTAGCTGGATAATTACACACAGATGTAAAAATTAGGATGCTCATTAGAACACAGCTCATCTTTGTGGACAACTATTAACAATGTAAGTATCTTTCACTATGTTTGAGTAAAAGTATAGCTGTCAGATGGAAAACAAGTCGTCATTTGCACCGATGTACCTCTGGATTCACTGATACAGAATAATGGGCAACTTGTGTGGTGGTGGGGTGGAGGCAGGGGCAAGCCTGTGGAAAAAACATGATACAATCCTGTCTTCTGGAAAATTGCATATAAACATGTGTAACAACGTGCATGCATCTAACATTTTAAGGGCTGTTTGCGAAAATGTAGACATTGGTTAAAGATGAGTTTTTTCTCTGCTTCCTCCGTTTAACTTCTCCTTTTTAGAATGAGCTGTGTTATCTTTATCGTCAGGAGGAGCTTATCTTATTTAAAAACACACTTAAAAGCCTATGATAAAGATATCACTTCAATACGACCTGCCAGCCTTTTTACTGAGCAGGAACTAGAAAAGTAAATTAAAAATAAACAAAAACCCTCCTGTCTGTAAGTAAGATTTCAGGACAACCGTCAAGTCTCAGATTCTACTCTAGAACTTTTTTTTTTTGGTTTTTAGGGCCACATTCATGGCATATGGAAGTTCCCAGGCTTGGGGGCGAATTGGAGCTACAGCTGTTCGCCTACACCACAGCCACAGCAACATCAGATCTTAGTCGCATCTGTGACCTACACCCAGCTCACAGCAATGCTGGATCCTTAACCCACTGAGCGAGGTCAGGGATTGAACCCGCATCCTCAGGGATCCTAGTCAGGTTGGTTCACCACTGAGCCCGGAAGGGAACTCCCTCAGATTCTACTCTAAGCTGTATATTTCACAAAGCTGGAGCAAAGGCAGAAAGCGGTAATAAGCAAGAAAAGCGTATGGAAAATGAGGCCCCCACTTCAGTCCAGAA
Source organism: Phacochoerus africanus (assembly GCF_016906955.1). Lineage (NCBI taxonomy): Eukaryota > Metazoa > Chordata > Mammalia > Artiodactyla > Suidae > Phacochoerus > Phacochoerus africanus. Next base: position 48,392,673 of record NC_062555.1, read on the forward strand.
AGAAGCCAACATTCTTAAACTGCAATATATTTTACTCTGCTCTAGTCCAACATTGTCCAAATTGTTTTCTGTTGCACACGACTGTTCGGATTGATATTAAATATATTTCAGGGAGGGGGCAAACAGGCCATCAATCATGTCAAGTATTGTAGGTTTGAAAAAAGATAACAGAAAAAACATGACACACACAGTTACTTGTCATTTGGAAGAAAATGTGTTAGAAATTGCGTGCCACTCAGAGAATGTCCTTAACATGAATGTGGTCATACAGTGCACGGGCACTACTGTGTCCCTCTGTGACTTATGCCCCGTCAGCACTTGCCCTTTAACCACCATGATGAATTACCTCTCTGGCTGATGCCTGCTGATCAGTTCTACTACTGTTTTATCATGTTATAAAAATATGCTTAGATTTTTAATTAGAGCATATGTGGGACTCAGATATATATTTTTATAAAGTTTGTACATACTTAATATATTAGCAGTCATTTTTTTTTCCTTTTTGTCTTTTTAGGGCCCCACCCAAGGCATATGGAGGTTCCCAGGCTAGGGGTCAAATGGGAACTACAGCTGTCAGCCTACACCACAGCTCACAGCAACCTTGGATCCTTAATTCACTGAGTGAAGCCAGGGATTGAACCCACATCCTCATGGGTCCTAGTGGGGTTTGTAACCTGCTGAGCCACACCTGGAACTCCAGCAATATACTTTAAAAAACATCTCCGTGTGAGATTTAAAGACTTAAGAAAAAACTTTTCCTGGAGTTCCCGTTGTGGCTCATTGGTTAACGAACTGACTAGGATCCATGAGGATGCCTGGCCTTGCTCAGTGGGTTAAGGATTCAGTGTTGCTGTAAGCTGTGGTGTAGGTTACAGATGCAGCTCAGATCTCCTATTGCTGTGGCTGTGGAGTAGGCCATCAGCTGTAGCTCGGATTCTACCCCTAGCCTGGGAACTTCCATACGCTGAGGGTGCGGCTCTAAAAATAAAAAGCAAAAAACAAACTTTCCCTGCAGTTATTACTACCGTGTTAATTACTACGGTGGCTGCAAAAAACACTAATTCTCAGAGACAGGAGGATTATTTTTATTTTCCTGTTCAATCATAGGAAACTTTCTTTAGGTCTCTTCTCCCTTTGAATCTTTCCTCCTCTGTAACACAAAATTCCACCAAAGGTCTCCGAGACTTTTAAAGTATAAATCAACTACCATACAGGTAACTGTTAGCTTTATTCAACTAATTGTAAAAACCGCCTCTGCGTTTTAGTTTCACCGGAGCACTCATGGATATTGAAATACCATTAACCCACCTGTTATAAATTTGACTAATGTTGTTTATTCACAGGTGAAGGCAGATCAGCGAGCCTAAGAGAAGCAAGGTAGTTTACTAAAATCAAAGAGTGGCTGCTAAGTCCAAATAAACTCTGGTTTTCATCCGTTCACCTAGCAGGTAACTGACCCCTCACCTAATTCAGGCCCCCAGGACTCAACCCTCCCCACCTGTCCAGGCGTCCAGCTCTCCCCGCCCAGGAGAGTTTACTCTCAGTCTGTTTACTCTCCTGGGCAGCGCCCCACCTCCTCCTAAAGCCCCGCCCAGCCAGTCTTGCTGCACTTGGACGCACCGTAGGCGGAGCTGGGAAGCTCCGGAGACGTGACGTAGCGGCAATTGACGGCTGTGGATTGGCGAGCAGGGGAAGGAGGGGAGGGACGCGTCGCCGGAAGTGACGCATTCCAGAAGCGGCTTTCTCCAGAGACACTGAGAGCGCGGTTTTGGAAGAAGCGTAAGTTGGGTTTGGCTGAGTTCGCGCCAGCCTGGTTTCCTGCTCTATCTAGTTTGGAGAGGATTCACTCCTCACGGCTTTTTTTCCCTTCTGCAACCTGAGTGGCGTGGCCGCGCAGTGATTTCCGTGAGCGTTGCTAAAGTGGGACCTAGGTCGTGTTCAGGGCAGGTGAGAAGCCGCTCAGACGCCGCCCTAAACTGGCTGAGTTAGAGAAAGCTTGGAGGTTCCTCCGCGTTTCCACCGTGAACCTGGCGCGAGCAGGGCGCTGGGGTCCCGGCGGTGCGGGGGATTCAGGGCCCATACGTTTGTTATAATTTGGAGAGAAAAACCACTGGCATTTTCTTGGAGGAGGAGTACTAAGCGATAGGAACATGTCTGTTTTCCCTAAAATAACGTTGAGACTTGAAAACTATCTTAAAGCGGGCTTTCTGAATAAGGAGGTAGGTCAAACAAGTTACATAATATTTGCGAAAATTCATGGGGAAGTAGAAAAATCTAGAAATCAAATGTTTACAGTCGTTTTTTCTTACTGCTCGTCTTAAGGTAGAATAAATGCTAGTATCTTTGTGCAGTTATTGAACTAATGCTTTGCATGCTAGGAAGTGAATAGGGTGTATTTTTTTTTTTTTTTGTCTTTTTGCTATTTCTTGGGCCGCTCCCGCGGCATATGGAGTTTCCCAGGTTAGGGGTCGAATCAGAGCTGTAGCCACCGGCCTACGCCAGAGCCACAGCAACACGGGATCCGAGCCGCGTCTGCGACCTACACCACAGCTCAGGGCAACGCCGGATCGTTAACCCACTGAGCAAGGCCAGGGACCGAACCCGCAACCTCATGGTTCCCAGTCGGATTCGTTAACCACTGCGCGCCACGACGGGAACTTCTAGGGTGTCTGTTTTAATGCTTAGGACCAAGAAGGAAGGGAGGGGAAAAAAGCGTTTTTGTGCCTAGTGGTAGGCGTGCACCGGAGAGGTTATAAGGATGAGCAGAAAAAGATTCCTGTTCTCTAGAGCTTTTAAATCCTGTGGGGAAGAAACACCTGTGCACGTTCAGCGCCTGAGCTGGCCCTTAGGTGGAAGAGGTACTATAATTTCAGTGAGTGCTTTAAAAAAAAAAAATTTTTTGAAGTATAGTTAATTTAGGTGAGTTTTTCTGAAATGTCACTATGTGTGCTAGGTCATGTGCAGACCTTCACGTTTTCACTTTTTTTTTTTTTTTTTTTTTTAATTGGAGTGTAGTGGACAGCAGACCTTTACGTCTGAATCTTAGCAGTCTTTTTTGGGGAAGAGACTGCCTTCCCATTTTCATAGCTCAGAGAACCGAGGGTCCAAGGTTACAGTGTTGGAATCTGAAGGCACAGCGCTCAGGTAAAATGGGAAAAGGGCTAGATTTGGAACCCCCTGCTCCCCGATTTGTGGCCCAGGGCTTTGAGGAAATTTCACATGCCTTAACCTTGATTTCCTTTGTGAAATTTGAGGACGGTTAACAGTAGTAAATTTCCCAGGTTGTTTTAAGGAGTAATCATTAAGTGCAAGCACCTGGCATCGTTTTGGCGCATACTAAGCCCTCAACAAATGTTCCTTGTGTGTGGTGCTGGCAGGGCCTAGCCAGAAGTGCACAGTGAATGTTGATTGTCTTTGATTGCCAAGCTCCTGCTCTTTCCACCTTACCATCCTGCCTGTAGGCAAGTTTGTATTTTCCAATCTTTGGTTTTCTATCCAAAGTAAAGCCTCATTAATGTTACTCATTTTCAAAGGTGTAGCCGTGGCTTGTGGATTTAATTTCTACATTTATTTCCCAAGATTTCGTTAAGGGTCAAGACAGTATGGAAAGAGAAAGTATCTCAATTTCAAAGAACTTCAAGTATGAGGAGTGTATCTAGACAAATAGAGGCATTCATCAGTTCCCCCCCCCCCCAGTAATTTTTAAAATGGTTAACATTGTTTTATAAAAGAGGAGTCAAATTCTTTCTTTGACACCACTTCTGTCTCAAACCAACTTTATAATTTTACAAGAAGAAAAACCACCCCTTCAAAGGTGATGGAATATTCAGTTAAAAAAAAAAACAAACCTTGAGAAAGTAGTAATATTTTTAAGCTAGTGGATTATTAGATTGGCAATTGGTTTATGAAGATTCTGGGAGGCAGGGTATAGTCAGAGATGACAAAAAAGGCTGAAATGTGTGTCTTGAAAAGCTTCAGTTAATTATAAGGAAAGTTGGGCCTTTATGAGTATTTCTTATAGGTATCTTGCTACCTGTCTTTTTGGACAATAGCTATTTGTTACATTTAATAATCATATTAAAAATTAAAAAATAATAATACCATATTAAAAAGCTGATGTGAGTGATCTTTGGGTGACAATGTCACCCAAGTGTTACTTGTTCAAATATTGATGTTTTAAAAGGTTACTAACCAGTTTGCTCTAGGATATGAAGTTAGCAAGGAACTAGTTCTGCAGAAGTGATATAACAGTAAGTAGAATGAAATCCTGAATTTACATGAATAAATGTAGCAGATATGTTCAAAATGGTAATAATTCTTTGAAGTTGAGGCAGTGTTTTTCTGAGCTGTTCTTGTTGGGCATTTTATTAGGTGTTTATTGGAGTAACTGACGTATTACCATTCCCTTAGTGTTATTTATTTTTTGGCTGTGCCCAGGGCGTGTGGAAGTTCCCAGTTCAGGGATCGAAACTGCGCCACAGAGGCCACCTGAGCTGCTGCAGTGACAACTTGGTGCATATTGCTTGAGGGTGTATACCTTTGATAATAAGTATCTTTTTTTTTTTTTTCTTTTTAGGGCTACGTGTGTGACTTACGGAAGTTCCCAGGCTAGGGGTCAGATCAGAGCTGCAGTTGCCAGCCTATGCCACAGCCACATGTCTTTGACCTGTATACCACATCTCACAGCAATGCCAGATCCTTAACCCATGGAACCCACATCCTCATGGATACCAGTCGTGTTTGTTAGCACAATGGGAACTCCAGGTATCTTAAATTATAAAAGGTAATGCCAAACTGTTTTCCAAAGTAGTTCTGCCAACTTGCATTCCCACCAGAAGGATTTTGATAGTTGCTTTCTTTTGACATTGTTGAAAAAAGGTGGTATAACATCACTTTTAAGTTAACATGGTGGTCTATAAGTGATAGACTTGTGCTTAAGTTAGTATTTCTCTGGTTATTAATGATGTTGAGCACTTTGTTATATGTGCTCAACATACACTGCTGGCATTTGTTGTGAACTCTCCAAGTCTTTTGTCCATCTTCCTTTTTTTTTTTTTTTGTCTTTTCTGTCTTTTTAGGGTTGCACCTTGGCATATGAAGGTTTCCAGGTTAGGGGTCAAATCGAGCTGTTGCCACCGGCCTACACCACAGCCACAGCCACGCTAGATCCTAGCCGTGTCTGTGACCTACACCACAGCTCATGGCAGCGCTGGATCCTTAACCCACTGAGCGAGGCCAGGGATCCAACTGAAACCTCATGGTTCCTAGTCGATTTGTTCCCGCTGCGCCATGACGGGAACTCCCATCTTCCTATTGAATTGTCAGTTTTTTCTTATTGTGCAAATTTATTCATGTGTTCTCAATAACAGTCCTTTGTAATATGTGGATCCTTAGCCTGCTGTGCCACAGCAGGAACTCCAGTCCCCCTTTGTGTTATCAACACATAAGCAATACAGAAAAATGAAATGGATCAAAGGATTGCTGTGTGATGTGTCATGAATTGAAACAAATGTATATGTATATATTCTGTTAAATATTTTTAACTCTTATAATGAAATTGAAACATTGTTCTTTTCTTTCAGATTGTATCTGCTTTTGGTAAACAAGAAGCAGAAAGGAAGTTTGAAACTCTGTTGCAAAACTTGTCCCATTCCTCCATCATTCACAACTGTCAGAGAAAATACACATTTAGCCTCAGTACAACATGTGAAAAATCTGTTATGTGATGAACTTCAGAAGGTTCGTGCAGATTTTATTAAGTGGTAGTTGATTTACAGTGTGTTAATTTCTGCTGTACAGCAAAGTGATTCAGTTATACGTATGTATACATTCTTTTTTATGTTCTTTCCATTATGATTACTTCAGAATAATGAATATAGTTCCCTGTGCTAAACAGTAGGACCTTGTTTATCCATTCTCTATATACTAGTTTGCCTCTGCTAATCCCAAACTCCCACTATCCCTCTCCCACCCACCCTCTACCTTGGCAACCACAAGTCTGTTCTCTGTGTCTGTGAATCTGTTTGTTTCATAGATATGTTCATTTGTGTCCTGTTTTAGATTCCACATATAAGTGATATCATATGGTATTTGTTTTTCTCTGATTTTTTTAACATTTATTTACTTATTGTTAAAGTATAATTGATTTACAATGTTGCGGAAACTGCAAAAAACTGGCAGTGGAAGGAGCCAAACAGCACTCGGAGATAGGACAAGCAAGGTTTATTCAGCACCGGTGCGGGCTCAGAGGCGTCACCTCCAGAGTCTGAGCACCAGGTCTTTGTTCTCAGTAACTTTTATACACTACAAGGTCTTGATTTTTCCCATGTAAGCATCCCGGACCTCCCCCATCCCCAAGCAGACAGTGTTCTTCCCTAAGAAACTGAGCAAGCAAGGTTACAGAAGCAGAACTGATAAGCAATGTTGGGTACCTGATTAGCAGGGCTGCTGGCCTGGACAGAGGGCACACAGTTGTGACATTATTACAAGAAGGGTGGTCTAGTGACGAGCATAGCTGGAAAGGCTTGCAGCTGCCTTAGCCGGCGGGGGGGGGGTGTTCTTTAGTTAAAACTCTATTTCATTCTCCCCTCTTGATGTTCAGGGTGCATCTGCACCCTTTAGAGATCATCATCAGTCATAACCCTTTGGTAGCCTCTGATAAGTAGCAGGTGGGAGGCTGTTTTTCTTTCAACCATGGTTCTTATAAAACCTTTTATAATATTTATCAGGAGAGGTACAAGGCAGGGAACAAGTAGGCACCCTGTGAGTATAACCATGATTATTCCGACCATTGTCTTAATTCCTCCCAACCAAGAGAACCATTTACCAAAGAGACTGTCTGCATCCCATCCTTTCCAAGTTTGTACAGGCACATGGGCAAGTTTAGTCATGCAGTCAGCAATTTCTTCTATCACCTCTCTGGTGTCATCTATTTGTAGACAGCAATTACTTAAATTTTCCACAAAGCCCTCCTTCAGAAGCAAGTAAATAATCCAAGGCCAAGCGATTTTGGTAGATTGCACTGCGCATTTTAGTTTGTTGTTGGGCCAATATAGTCAAGGCCCTTGCAGTGTCATTTGTTATAAGTTCCAAAACCGCCTGTAGTCTGATGATGCGGTTCAGCATATAGATAGGGGTGCGATATCCCCAAGAGCCATCCTGCCCAGGTGGCAGGCCCATAATATTGAATTATCTGTTCTAGGGGCCATTCGTCATCTTTCCAGTCTCCAATTTGGAGAGCCCTCCAGTCTCTCTGGGCACCCTGTGCCCTATATATAGGAAGTCCCAGTTGCTCCCCTAGTGATAGTGGGAGCAGGAAGAAGGAGGTCTGATTGTTCCTAGTACACATGCCCCAACCCAATTCGGGGGGAGTATGGAATAGGCTGTTTTTTCACAAATCCAATATAATCCCTTTGGTGCCCGCCACTTGATATTAGCACTGATATCTTCCCATGCTCATCGGAGGTGGGAAAAGTAAAGGGATTAAGCTTGGGCTCTGAGAGGTTGGAGGATGACCACCATTGAGTCTTCTGGGCAGTCAGATTATAATACCTTAGGCCTGAACATGTTAGGCTTCCAGCTGAAACATTAAACCGTCCTCCCCGCCTCGCAAGACAATTACTCCCTATAATAGCAGTTCTGAGGAGCCATACCCCATTGGTGAGTTGTGGTGTGCAGTCTCATTATGAGGCTCTAATGGGTCCAGTTCTCTGGCTTGCCAAGGCCAGTGGTCTCCTGTGTTCGTTCCCCTGCATGCATAACAAGAGGAGACCTTGAGAGTTTGCAATAGTTTCTGCCAGGGCTAAGAACAAGTTCTTTGTTGTGGCTGGGATGAGAGGTGGGGTGTTTCTTATCTCTTCATAAAAGGAATGAAAGACCCTGTGAGAGGCAGCTTGGAGTGCAAACATGATTCTATGGAAGTGTAGCACAGCTCCAGGGTCAAGGCCTCTTCGTCAATGCAAATGCTTATTTTGAGACCCTCCTTCCATTTGGGTTCACTGGAATTGAAAATAGTGAAATTAACTGGGCTTTAGTCTGACAGTCTGGAGGGGCTGTACCCTTTTGAAGGACAGCTGTTTTGTCTCCCTTATTCCAGGTTGCCCAGGCCACGCAGCTCCAGGAAGTGCATTCCTGGCAACTGCTCCAGGTGGTCCCCCAGCACATATATTTATGCTGGAGCCTGTATTCTCTTTCCCATGATGGGCTTCCACATGGTCTAGTAGAAGTCCATGACCCATTCATAGTTTCAAAAGTACAGGCATCAAAAAGTATTGATACTGGTAACTTGGGGTCGGTAATTTGGGTCTGATTAATTAGCTGCCCTGATTTATGAGAGTGCCAGACTTCTAACCATTCCTCAGTTGGTGTATCGTGGATCAAAGTAAGTATATTGGTTTCCCCCGTTGACAGATAGAATAAGTGGTCCTGTTGTGAGTACAACTTCCATGAATTTCTCTGGAACAGGAGAAGTGAGTGGAGTAAAGCAAAGTCCATGGAACCCCTTGATCTGATTGGGTCACTTGAATGCATGGGTCACATGAGGAAATGGATCCTGGCAGAACCAAAGGGGACCAGATTAACAGCAACAGGCAGCAAACATACATGTTGGTCATAAGACAACAGTATATAACAGTAAGAAAGTCTCTTGTGGAAGGTAGGTAAGGCAGTTTATTTTACCAGGCAGTGGATTTCTCAAACTTCAGCCGTGCATTGACTGACCAGCTTCCGGTGTGGTCAGAGCAGGGCTTTGAGATCGTTGTCTCCTCCTCTGTATTGTCAGGCGAAGAGGTCTCTCTGGATTGAGGGCAGTCTCCCACTCTCCACGGTTGTCAGCTGGGCCAGCCGGTTTAACTCCGGAATGATGGATCCAGGCATCTATTCCTGTTACTTTAAGAGCAGTGGGGGTGGTTAGAATTACAGTATAGGGGCCCTTACATACTGGCCTCAAAGGCTCCTTTTTCCAGTCCTTTATCCACCTGGTCCCCCGGCTTGTGGGGGTGAACTGTTATACCTAAGGACACGGGTATTCTGTCTGTGACCCATTTATATATCTGAGAAATAGTGAGCCCCAGTCCTTGCAATTGTTTATGTAATTCCAAGTCTCCCAACTCCCTGGTGTTTCCTTTTAAACTGATGAGTGGAGGTGGCCTCCCATATAAGATTTCAAATGGCGAGAATCCTATTCCCGCTCGGGGTGAACATCTCACTTTTAGGAGGGCCACTGGCAACATGTCTACCCAGGGCAAGCCGGTTTCCTGACATAACTTTGCTAGTGTCTGTAAGGGTCCGGTTCATGTGTTCTACTTTCCCTGAACTTTGAGGGCGATAAGCAGAATGTGGTTTCCATCAGATCTGTAAAGCTTTTGCCACCTGTTGTACTGTTTCGGCCACAAATGCTGGTCCGTTATCTGGCCCGATGGTCAGAGGCATTCCATATCTGGGAATAATGTCTCTCAGGAATGCCTTGGTTACTTCCCTTGCCTTTTCAGTTTGGGTAGGGAAGGCTTCTACCCATCCTGAAAAAGTACAGATAAAAACTAGTAAATATTTGTACCCCTTACTAGGGGTGACCTCAGGGAAGTCCACTTCCATATCCTCAAATGGGGACAGTCCACAGTGTTGTGCCCCAGCTGGTCTGTGGGGCCCCTGGTGGGCATTATTCTGCAAACAGGTTATGCATCTTTGGGAGACAGAGGAGCAGAGCGCAGGAAGACGAGCAATGAGATAGTAGCGGCTCAGTAGGGTCTCTAAGGCAGTTTTGCCCATGTGGGTTAGCTCGTGTTGTTGGTGGACTAGTTTATAGGCCAGCTGTTCTGGAACATAAACTCGGTGGACCCGTGTGACCCACCATCCCGTCTTAGTT